>NW_015537939.1:4258277-4285631 GCF_001515605.1 Sinocyclocheilus anshuiensis | reverse complement strand
TGTATACTCCTCCGTCTGAGTCTCAGCATCCATTTTCTCCCTCTCTCTCTTCTTTCGCTCATGGATTTCTGCACGCAGTTTATCAACCTAAAGCAACACAGACACAATGTTATCAACAATCTTCTTTTGTTGACACGTTTGTTTTGGGAGCCTCAAAGTGCTCCTTAAACCATCAACTGTCCCTGTTCTCCACGAGCACCTGGCTCACCTGCTGTCTGAGGTCTTCATTGTAGCTTTCTGTCGTCTTCTGGAGTCGTTCGCTCTGGCTGAGCTGCTTCTGTAACTTCTGAAGTTCATCCTTACATGTCTTCAGCTCCCGTCGCAGCGCCTCTGCTTGTGATCTCAAAGACACAAGATCTGCTTCCAAACCCTGATCACTGGATTCAGGGTCTGGGTTTCCTTCTGCAGCCATTGCTGAGGCTGTTCTACCTAAAATGTAGATTAGAATAAGAAAGTATAGTTTTCTGCATTAAAAAAAGATAAAAATGTCACATAATTGATTCAAATCTGAAGAACTAAAAGAGTTAAAGATACATCAATACATTCTAAAATACAGAAATGATAAAATGATATGAAGTAAAAAAACAGTAACTAAATAAATTACTTCAGTTCCACTTTTTATGTCAACAATTATCTCGTTTGTGTCACTTTTATTTATTAATACATAAAAACAGCTGCGAATATATTTTAAGGAGGGAGAGTTCCAAGAGCTCATAATTTTATTTTTGGGAGTTACTTGAAAACTCTTAACTAGACTAACCAATCAGTTAAGGATTGGTTAATATACATAAAATGCAAATAAGTATGCACAACTGAAAACGTTGCATTTAAAAATGACAATAATCTGAGAATAACAATCAACAAAAGGTCTGAAGTAGTTGTATATAATACAGGATATAATAAGAAAACATGAAACAATCCACAAGCTGTGTTTTGAGTTGTATGCCACATTCTCCTCACCCGAATGTAAATCACCCGTTTTCCCTGCGCGCGCGTCAATCTGCAAATCAAAGATAAACATCATATGACCACCGTGCACTGGACACATATTCGTGTAGAAGTTTGTGTGATCGTAAAGTGCGTTACAGGGAGCAAACGTGATGAACTTTAATTCCACTTCAACAGACGCTGCCATACTTTCACTTTGTGATGTCATGGCTTACTTACTTCCGCGTCACTTCCGGATTTTCTATGGCGCCACAGCGCCCCCGGTGTAGAAGTCATTAAAGTGCGTTTGCCCGAAGTGACAACCTGTTACATAAATTATAATGACATATTCAGTCATTCATTCATTCATTCGTATTTATTTACATTTTACCTAACCCTGAGCGAATTGTTTATCATGCAAAGGAAAGAAATGTAAAGAGAAATTACAAAAATAATAATAATAAAAAAAAAAAATCTTAAATTCGTATTTCTTGGGACCCATGGATTATTTATTTATTTGGCTAGTTAGCTGGTTGTAGAGGATTTTTTTACTCAGTTGCTCCAAGATATTCTAGATTTATTTATTTGTTTGTGTGTGTGTACTAAAATTGGTTTGGCCATAACTTACCGGTATTTTCTTTTTATTTCTTTTTTTTTTTTCAAATACAAATTTTTTTTAAAACTGCCAATACCAGTAGTTGCTCATGAATTACAAAAAACAAACAAACAAAAAAAAAAACCCCAATAAAACAGGAACAGGAAGCATATACAATATTAATGTAATATGTTTCATATTGCATTTAAAAATGACAATAATCTGAGAATAACAATCAACAAAAGGTCTGAAGTAGTTGTATATAATACAGGATATAATAAGAAAACATGAAACAATCCACAAGCTGTGTTTTGAGTTGTATGCCACATTCTCCTCACCCGAATGTAAATCACCCGTTTTCCCTGCGCGCGCGTCAATCTGCAAATCAAAGATAAACATCATATGACCACCGTGCACTGGACACATATTCGTGTAGAAGTTTGTGTGATCGTAAAGTGCGTTACAGGGAGCAAACGTGATGAACTTTAATTCCACTTCAACAGACGCTGCCATACTTTCACTTTGTGATGTCATGGCTTACTTACTTCCGCGTCACTTCCGGATTTTCTATGGCGCCACAGCGCCCCCGGTGTAGAAGTCATTAAAGTGCGTTTGCCCGAAGTGACAACCTGTTACATAAATTATAATGACATATTCAGTCATTCATTCATTCATTCGTATTTATTTACATTTTACCTAACCCTGAGCGAATTGTTTATCATGCAAAGGAAAGAAATGTAAAGAGAAATTACAAAAATAATAATAATAAAAAAAAAAATCTTAAATTCGTATTTCTTGGGACCCATGGATTATTTATTTATTTGGCTAGTTAGCTGGTTGTAGAGGATTTTTTTACTCAGTTGCTCCAAGATATTCTAGATTTATTTATTTGTTTGTGTGTGTGTACTAAAATTGGTTTGGCCATAACTTACCGGTATTTTCTTTTTATTTCTTTTTATTTATTTATTTTTTTTCAAATACAATTTTTTTTAAAAACTGCCAATACCAGTAGTTGCTCATGAATTACAAAAAACAAACAAACAAACAAAAAACAATAAAACAGTAACAGGAAGCATATACAATATTAATGTAATATGTTTCATAACAATGTTTAGAAGCCATGGACAAATTTGGGTTCATGTATCTTTGCCAGCACTGTGTTTATATAAAAATACAACTAATTAACATAATTTATAAAGATCTTTTTCAACATTTTATCAGTGTTGCAAAGTGCATCAAAGAATATTAGCGTGAAACCTAAATAATGGGAGGTCTGACGTCCTAAAAAATAAAATAAAAATAAACTAAACATAAGTGTTCCAATTTTTAATGTAACCCCTTTAAACTGACACTTATTCGGTTTTTAATAAAGCACTACTTTATGACAATTAGATTTTGGGCAGCAGAGGGCAGTACAGCCAAGTAAAAGAGATGTTTAAAAAAATCATTGATTTCTTTGTGTTAAATGTTTTAACCTTCCAATCGAAAAGTTCTGAGTTTGGAAGCCAAACTGTCTGTGACGTCCCTCATTCAGGATATGAGACTAAATCAAATTAAAACCATGTTTATTTTAACACCTGTGTCAGGCTGCAAGGTGAAGAGGATGAGACCCCAGGTGCATTTAATATGAAAGAAGCTTAGAGGGCCGTAATAGACAGGAAATAGGAAATCAAGAGATTTACGCCACCTTGCTTTCCTTCACACCGCTTGCATGGTTATATGCTGCCTCAAGCGTGCGCTAATTGGCATTTGCAGAAGAGGTTTTAACGGAAGGCCTGAAACACATTGATGTGCTTCCTTAACTGTTAAACAAAACTGTGAACTTTACGCAAACACGAGAAACTTAATAATTTATGAGAGCGGGATGCTCATCACAGGAGTGAAGTTTTTATTTAATTACTACACTAGTTGTGACTTCATTAAGTTGACAGGTTGAGAACTTGTCATCTGAGTGGCACACACACACTCATTCAGTGCACACACTAACAGCTGACGTTAATAACACGACGTGTGAGTGTCATGACCCACGAGTAAACCCTTCCCGTAAACAGTGCATTATAATAAACCATCCGTCTTGCTTGAGTTATGCAATATTTCCATGCTGATTAACATTGCTTGGACCGCAGCATTAGCTATAAGCATATACATGTAATTAGCAGTATTTGTTAAATCAAACATCATAACAACTGCTTATACTTAGGGTTACTGATTTAACCCTGTAAAGGCTACTGTATCATGTTTGATATGCACATTTTTAAAGCCTCTAAATTATCAACATGCTCGAAAGCCTCATACTACATGCCTTCTGTTGCATGATTGCTACATTTACATTTAAATTTATTCATTCATTCAGCAGACACTTTTATCCAAAGTGACTTACAATTGAGGAACACAACAAGCGATTCATCATAAAGAGGCAAATTATACTTTTTTTTAGCAATTGAAAGACTTTAAAATCCACCTTCAGGTAGTAGTATGTTTCTTTTTGCAGTGAATCCTTTGTAATATTTAAAGATTAACTGTATTTGGCAACTTTGAATATCTATTAATCAGTTTTTAGAAAAATCATGTTAAAATGTGAGTATCAAATATTATCATCAGGCTTTTTGAGGAACATTTTTATCTCTTAATCATCATTGTATTGCATTGCATTATATGTTTACCCCCAACAATAAAAACTACAGAGCTTTTATCATAAAACTAAGCATTTAAAACACATCTTTATATTACACATATTGTTGGGAGACAGAGTGACAACTGATATTCACATGATTTTATGTAAGTATTATATTATAAAGATCTCATTGATTTACATTACAAGCTATCGGAATTTCATCTTGCAGCAAACAACATATTTTGGCTCAGTTTGGGCCTCTAAATAAAACTGAGGTGTTTTGTCCTCCATATTCCCACTATATAATACTATATGAGCCATAAAAGCCTGAATTACCAAATATGATTCTCAACAATAACACACTTTTATATTTGATAAAGTTAAATGCACAGCTTTATTGTAAAAAAAAAAAAGCAATAAAAAAAAAATATATATCTGGCTATTATTTAATGTCAGCTTTATACAGAGTTCTGGCATGAAACTCTAGATAGCGCAGTGCGATAGGTCTAACTCAATCTGACCTAATGACATCATTATCACATGGCACAGCATCGGCCGATAATTTTTTCTGTTTGGCCGATGTGTTCGAGGCTGGACTTGTATTTTGACGGCGCCGAGAACAGCTGCGGCAGCGCCTGAGCACACAGTGCTCACATTCTCCCTCTTGTTCGCTGTAGCCGTTCAGTTCTGTCTAATACGGATAGAAGTCTATCTAATAATCAGATAGAACTGTTAAACAAAGGAATTAAAATGTATACAAAAAAGTATTATAACGATTGCTTTAATATTAGTAAAGGCAAACATTATAATACTTTCTCGTTTGCGAGAGAGAGAGAATGGACACAATAGAATGTTGGTTGCTATGGCTACAGAAACTATTTTAATGCCATTTTAAAACTAGAGAATGTAAAGATTTGTGTGAGTCAAAGGTCAAAAGGTCAATGCTTGCATCCGGGATGAAACCTTAAGTGTTTGTGTGACTTCTGATCTTTAAATACTATCTCAACTATAACCCATCTGTTTGTTTCTCTATAAATCTCTGCAATGGATAATAATTTTTATGTATTTTTTCAAATACGCTCACTGTCAGATTGTGCTATCAAATAAACAATTATAAAAAGGAATCATAAATTGGAAGCCGCAGGGATAAACACAGCCACAGAGATTGTTCTTTCTGATCTGATAGGATCCGCCTCGTTCTTTTATTTCGCGCACCAAGAATTCAATCAGCGTTTGTTTGTGCATGGAATTGCTGCTTATTGTAGTGTCATAAACGATGAAAGATTCCCATTGTGCTCTCGGATTCAAAATGCAAATGCCCTTTCTGATGAGCTCAGCGCATCAGGGCTGTTGTACTGTTTTCCTGTGGATTAGCCTGTGTGTGTGTGTATGTGTGTTTGCGAGGAAGAGTGTGAATGGGTTTGCTGGTGTAAGATGTTGTGTATGTGTGTGTAGAGAGAGAATGTATATTCTGCTCTGTCCTAGAGCCAAGCATATCATGCTTCTGGATATGTGTGTGTGTGTGTGAAGTGTCAGACACACAAGTGAAGGCTCTGCAGGACTTGCATTATGATGACATGGTGTTGTGCGTAACAACAACGTCATCCTGGCGGGGAAGAGCTCTCCAAAAAATACAAAGCACAGAGATAAAATCACACCAAAGCAGCTCATATCCCCCACTATCAGAACTTACATCAGTTTTTCCAGTCCCCCTGCAGTATTTGTGAGAATACTGTAGAGCCATTATCAGAAGGCAGGACTCTTCTTGGCTTAAATTTCAGCAATAAATAGATACAACTGAATATTACTGAGCATTTAATAGGAGGATCACATTTATTTATGGCTCAGTTTTAGATGTTTCTAATAAAAAAAATTCAAAAATCATTTTCATAAGTAGTATTTTTGCCTTGTTTTTAGTAAAAATATCTAAACAAGACAAATTTACTTGAGCAAAATATATACATACATACATATGTTCACATGTATTCACTGTAAAAAAATGTTTTCAAAGTAGTCTATATGTAAGGGATAATCAACGGCTTGCCGTGCATTAAAGGTTTTTAAATGCACGACGTGGAGGCCAAGAACCACCCGAAGTGAAGCGAAAAAAAATCCCTGAGACTTTCGCGTACGAAGAAAATTCTCACCCAATACTATTTCCGGTATGTTTTTTTTTCCCAGTGCGGTACAACTGCAGTTTTTCGCAGTAGCCCCTCACTGCAAAACACAAGATCCAGGGGGCGTGGTTGGATCCACATCTAGGGGGTGGAGATTGGTAGGTTTAGGGGTGGGTTTAGGGATCAGGCGGTGGAGACGGGTAGGTTTAGGTATATGTAAGGTATTTGGATCCGACCACGCCCCCTGGATCTTGTGTTCTGCAGTGAGGACCATCTCGTTTTTCGAGTGGAAGTGAAAATTTTATTGCGCATCCGCGGAAGTCCAACATCACTTTACAGGCTCGAGGAGACAAGTAAAGGCCTTTCCACACTGAGCATGAAAAAGCGAATATAGGACGCGATGACACGTTGGAATAAAACAATAGATTCCTATGGACAGTGTTGCCAATTTAGCACTACAAGTTTTAGCTACTTTCAATTGAAAGCAGTTGGCAACACTGCCTATGTAGCTTCCACATAGACCGCGAACATTCGCGCACCGAAAATGCAAATGTTTTTTTCCGAACCAGTCCAACAAATCTTTTCAGTTTCGCAAAGCGAAAACATGGGCCGTCCAATTAGATTTGAGCATTGCATCACGTGCCCGGATCAGCTGCTGTTGCACAAAAAGTCAAGAGTGGTGGCGCTATTTCGAAAACCAGTTTAAACTACTGTAACACAGAAGAAGAATATCCTGAGAGAGAAGAGAGTGGATGATGAGTTTTTGGACAATCGTTTCGCGTTCGGTGTGAAAGCACTGTTCATCGGCGATTCGCCTCGCTTTTTTTGCATCGCGCTCAGTGTGGAGCGGCCTTAAGTATCAACAATTAGTGAGTATTGGTATTTTATGAAAAACAGCTAAAAAAGCTCTCGTTTTAAACTTATTGATTGCAAAGATTTCTTTAACTTTGTAAGTAAACTATAGATTTTTGATGAGAGGTTTTATATTACTTATGAGCTTCTCTTTAATAAAAACAGGCAAAAAATCCATCAGAATTACTGCATATTCAGTGCTTTGAAAGGTTTGAAAAGTTTAGACATTCTGTTAAACAACTACTGTGTTAACCTAAGAAAGAAGCATAACATCATTCTGAAATAGGCTACATGTTACCGTGAAGTTTTTAAGCTCACGTTTGCCAAAGTTCAATGACGACACTGACTGGAGAAAGGATCCTGGATCTCTAGGAAGGTCCAGCATTCATAAGTCTTCTGCTTCATCAGACAGAGAAATGCTCAGGCTGATGGACACAGCAGATGAAGTGCCAGAGGGCGAAGAGGCTACAGCCAGAACCGGACCTGAATATCATGAAGGATCTATATTTAGAGATCCCATTAGAGCCTTTTTTAGACACATGGAGAAGACATGCACCAAACACACACACGTCAAATCCCACTGACTTCTCTGTGAGTGTGTGTTTCTGAAGATACCTTGTTCATTACAATGACTCGTCATAGTCCTTTGGCTTATTTGCTGTCTGGCCTAATTTTTTATTTTTTTGTCAGTGTTTCATGACTTTTTCCCTTTGGCTGTTTATGCTGTTGGTTTTATGCTGGTAAGGTGTCAAACCTGTGTCAGACTGAATGAAGCGTCTCGCTGTAGGGAAGCTCACGGCCCGTTTGATGAATGCACTGTTGTGTTACTATCAAATGCCAGATTCAAATCAATCACTGAGGTGTTTCCTCTCTTTCGCCCTGGGGTCTGTGGACTCCTGGAGGACCGTGAAAATCCTGCAGGGAATCAGTGAACAGATGCACTGAGTAATTTTGGGGTGTTTTTGGAACCATGGCTGCATTTATGTGATTAAAAATACAGTAAAAACAGTGATATTGTGAAATAATATTACAAATTTAAAAAACTGTTTTCTATTTGAATATATTTTAAAATGTAATTATTCCTGTGATACGAAGCTGAATTTTTAGCATCATTATTCCAGTCTTCAGTCACATGATCATTCAGAAATCATTCTGATTTGCTGCTCAATAACATTATTATTATTATTATCATCAATGTTGAAAACAGTTGTGCTGCTTCATATTTCTGTGGAAATTGTTATTTCTAAGTGATTAGATTATTGCTCTTCATGGGCTCCTCAATATACAATATATCTTTCCTTATGTATAAAAAAATGTTTAGTTAATTTACTGTTTATCACAATAAGGTGCTTATTATTTATATTTATCGTAAATTCATCAAGGTTTGATTCTGTCAAAAATAAAATAATATTGAATAGTTGCATATTTAACAAGATAATTCTACATTATATAGCTTCAAAGTAGTTATCTATTTTTTTTTGTTAATATCTGTTTTCTTTTACTTGTTTGACAGTAGATTAACTACTTTAGCTTGTATCTTGGTAAACGGCATTTACAAAGTAGCTTCATTGTTGCTCATTTTTCTTGGTGTAGCTAATAATCACTAGCCAGATCTATTGATATTGTTTTAAGAACTTGTGACGACATTAATGTGACTACATTTATGTTACTTCATTCATGACAAGTCAATATTTCTAACCCAGAATCACCTAAAGAGAAATTGAGAACTACAAATTCAGATTTGCATCACAAGAATAAATTACATTTTAAAATATATTCAAATAGAAAACCATTATTTTAAACAGTAATAATATTTCACAATATTACTGGATTTGCTGTATTTTTTATTCCAAAAATTGCAACCTTAGTGAGTTTAACAGGATTCTTTCAAATAAAGAAATCTTACCCTACGTTTTTCTAGGTGTACTTAACAATAGCCAGATTTACTGATGTTGTTCTGAGAATTTAGTTATTATATTAATTGTACCTCATTCATGTCAAGTCAATAAATCTCACCCAGAATCACTTGAAGAGAATTTGAGAACTGAAACTGTACGAGTCTATTTGCAACATCTGTACAGTGCCTTCAGGTGAAGCTGTGTTTATCTTTGAAGTCTTCATTTGCTCTGAATGACTCTCAGATGAGCATCAGCTTTGGGCCATGTCGATGTTTCATGCAAGCTTGATTTTCTTCAGTTTGAGCTCTGATTGGTGAACACGTGTGTGACACATGCTTACAGATTCAGAGCATTGATCAAATCTCCTCTGAGATGAGATGGACGCCAACAGTCAGAAAAGCGTGTAAACTGCAGTGATTTGTTCATGCGTGCATTGATTTCTCATCAATCGATCCTGACAGCAGGATGCATGCTTGTGACTCGCCAGGCGTCAGTGGAGTGATCACTGAAGAATGTCAGTGAATTTGTTCCTTGCATGCAACAGCAGCGCACAGGAGCTCAACAGTTGAACGGCTAGATGTGTTTTATCGACGGTTGTGTGATTCAATCTGGCTCCAAATATGTTTGACATCTGAGACCAGAAAACAGCTCCTTTGAGCAGTGCCTGACCGACGTCATCAATAATTAGGGCGATGCATAAGCGTGTGCGGTTCATCTCAGTGGTTTACAGACAAATATAACTGACTCCTCACACGTTCATAAGGGCTGATATCTCTGAGGGCCGTGTGGATCACTTCCTCATGAGCCGCTCCATTAAACACATTATAGCTATTACGTCTCTGCTGCGCTCATCTTTATTTATTTATCTCTTCTCTTCTTTTATAGGAGGAATGAAATACAGAGCTTCAAGAAATCATTGGTGTGGTGAATTATGTTTTGGGTACAGCAAGGGTACAGAACTTGGCAATCAGGACAAATAGGGATGGATGGTTAAAAACTTGAAAATTGGTGCTTAAGGGAACTGTTCTGTTTTATTGAAAAAAAAAATTTGATTATTTTATTATAGATTTAGAAAAAAATGAAAAATTGCATATAAGCTACCACTCAAAGTAAGAATTTGTAAGACTTTTGAATGGTCACTGATCAAAAGTGAAAGTAAAGACATTTGTAATCTTACAAAAGATTCCTATTTCAAATAAATGCTGTTAATTTAGAATTTTTATTCATCAATGAACCCTGAAAAAAAAAAAACATTTTCAGCATTGAAAATAATGAAAATAAATGTTTCTTGAGCTCCAAATCAGCATATTAAAATGATTTCGGAAGGATCATGTGACACTGAAGACTGGAGTAATGATGCTGAAAATTCAGCTTTTCATCACAGGAATAAATTAAATTTTAAAATGTATTCAAATAGAAAACAGTTATTTTAAATTGTAATAATATTTCACAATTTTGACTATATCATTTATCAAATAAATGCAGCTTTGATGAGCATAAGAAACTTATTTTCTTCTCTTCTATTCTCTGCATCATATTCATCAGGTCTTCTCAGTGTTATCAGATTTAGAGTGGCCTGTGTGTTTATATGTGTGTGTGTACCTCAGGCTATATTTCTCCTCTGAAACCTTGCGACACATCACACACATCTCTCTCTCTCTCTCTCTCTCTCACACACACACACACACACACACACACACACACACGGGTTATAAAGAGAGATTTAAATCTGAATCTAGTTGCATCTGTTTTATAGAAAGAAGCTTCAGTACTTCAACGTCACATTACGTTATCATTATGCTAATATTATATTAGTGTTGCATTAGTATTTCTGGTGTAATTCAGTGCTGGAGGCTTTCATAACACTGAATGTGTGCGTGTTTATAATACACAACGTCTCAAATGGACAGCCTCTCAATAAAGGCGAGTGGTTCTGTGTGTCCCATCATCGTTCTGGAAACAGTGAACCATTAAAATGTGTAATTCCATGTCTGCCAGTTATGAAACACCATCTACCCCTCATTTACCAAAGGGCAATGCTTTATTTACTTCTGCACGCAGAAACTGGCCTCTGTTTATACAGCTTTTTTTCCCTCTCTTTCGGTCAAATCTCTCTCTTTCTAGTTGAAGTGTTTGTAAGAGCCTCTTTTATAAACTCTCTCTTTCCGTTCTCACACATGCACTCAGAAACACATACACATGTCATTCTGAGTGTGTGTGTATAAGCCTCTCATAGAGAAATCACTCATGTTCGTCATTATTGCATGAAGAGTCGGTGTGTGACCTCGTCCAGCAGTCCCTCATCAAACGCTCCACTTTATGTGTCAGGATGAGCGTTTCAAAGAGAATTGAACACAACACCTGACAGCATCTGAGCCTTTTTACAGTTCCCGCATGTATTGTGATGAAACGGTTTTTGGGATTAATGACACATTTTTCACTTAAAGATTTAAATCTAAGTCTGTATTTGCTGAAAATAATCAAATCTGCAGTGCATATTCATAGGCGAATTCACTACGTTTTACGCAATAGTTTATTTATTCACTACACTCTTAAAAATGAAGGTTCTTTATTGCCATCTATAGTTATAATGAGAACCTTTAAAGGGGTGATCGGATGCCCATTTTCCACAAGTTGATATGATTCTTTAGGGTCTTAATGAAAAGTCTATAACATACTTTAGTTAAAATTTCTCAATGGTAGTGTAAAACAACACAGTTTTTACCCTGTCAAAAACAGCTCTTTTAACAGCAAGCCGTTTCAGTGCATTTCCCGTTAAATGCTAATGAGCTCTGCTATCTCCCTCCGTGGGGTGATGCGCAGTTCTCTGAGAAACTTTAGCCGCATTCGTCTTGGAACTTGCTAACTAGCACGTTATTAGGAAAGGCGATGGTGGATTTTTATCATTATAGGGTGGTTGTACCAACACACTTATGTTCAAACAGCATGTGAAAGTGCATTTCGCATCCGATGACCCCTTTAACATCCACATATACCAAAAAGATTTTTTAAAGTGGAAAAAGGTTCCTTTAGATTATTAAAACGTTGTTCACACTAAGAAAAATTTAATTGTTCACTGAAAGGTTCTTTGGGGAATCAAAAGTGGCAAGTTCTATGGCATCGAAAACCTCCTTTTGGAATCTTTATTTTTAAAAGTGTAGATGGTAAACATTTTTTGCATACTCAGAATCAAATAATAACCTGTCTCATAAGATCTGGAATTGCTGCATGCAAAATGAGCTCAACACTAAATTTGTAGGCATTTTTATACCATTAGTTGATTTGCATATTTTCTTTGGACTCTTAAACAACACAGGCAGTGCATGTAAATAAATGAGAATGAATGATTTCACCCTCAAACTTGGTGCATTGCAAGTGGTCATGCAATGGCGTTCGGTGTTACTGAAGTCACAGCAAGTTTGTTTATGGAGATTTGACCAGTTGCTTTTGTGTCATTTTAATGAGTAAAACGTACACTACTTATCAAAAATTTGGGGTCAGTAATATTTTTCTGGAAGAATTTAATCATTTTTAATCAGTACAGATGCATTAAATTGATCAAAAGTGACAGTAAAGACCTTTATAATGTTACAAAAGATTTCTGTTTCAAATAAATGCACAAAATATTAAGCAGCACAAGTGTGATAATAATAAGAAATGTTTCTTGAGCAGAAAATCGGCACTTAAGACTCAGGATCATGTGACACTGAAGACTGGCGTAATGATGCTATTACCACCACAGAAATAAATCACATTTTAAAAATACATTCAAATAGAAAACAGTTATTTTAAATTGTAAATATATTTCACAATATTAGTGTTTTTACTGTATTTTTTATCAAATAAATGCAACCTCAAAGCAAAAACATTTAAAAATTGTACCAAGCCCAAACTTTTGAACTATAGTGCATTTAAGGGTAAATACTGCTTTAATAAAGCAAATAACCTTTCCACCCTATTTATCATCTCCACTTTATGTATTTATAAATGTCTATCAGTATTATAGCTGATCTCTCCAATCTTTCATGAGTAAGTTCTCATCTGCTGTGTCATAACGAATACATGGTTATATTTTTCTGCCATCATCATACCATTCAAGAACATCTCATAAACACATCCATCATATTTATCCTAACAAAGAGGACGCTTTGTTGCGTGTGTGTGTGTGTGTGTGTGTGCATGCGTTTGCTTCCCTCATAACTGAATGATTGCCTGTTTGATGGGTCTGTTCTTTTTTCTGTTTATCTGAGCAAACTGACATGGTGTAATCCAGCATTAACTTTGCAAGAGGTGTTCTGTTATCTTGAATCCTCACCAAACTATCTGTGGTATGCTGTCGATTACAGCCAGATAACTTGGACTGATTTCTCAGTTTGTAAAAATGAACAAAAATTGTGTTTACAGTAATGCATTTACAATGGAGGTCTATAGGGCAAGTAAATACATTAAAATCCACAGTATTGCCATGCAAATACAAAGATTTACTCACTTTCATGTTGTTTCATAATTGTCAACCCAGTAACTTTAGTGTGATATGAGGAAGGACATCATAAATGGACATATTGCAAATTCTTCATAAAATACAGTGTACATTTATCCACCTATAACAGAATTCCCACTGTTAAAGGATGGTTTAGACAACTTAACATATATTTTAGTAGCGGAATTAACATGCATGCTTTAAAACACATTTCTGCTTTGAAACTCTCCTTTGTCTTTGAACTGTCTTGCCCTACTTCCATTGCACATGCATTGCTATAAACACAATTCTTGTTTATTTTTGTATGCTGAGTCGAAATTTCCATTTTCCACATGCTGTCGATAGAGCATAACTTGTATTGAATCCCAAACATTCCTTTAATCTCTATGAAATGTCAATAAGTCATTCTTGAAGCACAAAGAGGCCACAGAAGCACACTCAAGAGGCTCTCCAGTCGCTAATACTGTAGCGATTTCAACATCTCGATCTGCGCGCACTTAGGGCCAAAGGAAATACATTCCTATTTAGACAAGTTCATACGTCTTTTTCCTTGAAGCATCTGTGCATAAGTGTGTGTGAGTGATATCCTCGGAGAAATGGAAGATTAACACTATAACAGTGGCCTCCTATCTAACAAAGTGCGTCATTCTTTCTTCTCTCCCGCTGTACTCTCCACTGCATGGATGCAGGAATGAAATAAACGAAGCGGGGGGGAAGCTGCACAGTTAGCCGGGATCAGTCAGAAATTTGGGTCGGATTTCAATAAACACACATCACACGGCGTATAGTAGGTCGTAAAATAACGAGCAAACACATGGCGAAGTATATTAGGTTTCATAGAGATCTGCAGGTTTGAGCTCAAGTGAGGAAACAGTCACAAGCACAGGTGCAAATGAGGGAGAGGATGTTTTTCATTAAATTATTGTAATTTAACTGTGGTTTAGTTGTGTGGCTGACCTTTTTTGAATAGATTTGGCCTGAAAACATCTTCAGCACTGGAAATGTCAAATGCTTAGAAGTAAAGGTACATAACAGGAACTGTAACTTAAAATGTTAGAAAATTAACAGTAATTTTTACGCAAATTGCTATATATTAGCATATTTTTTCATATTTAAATCAGTATAAAAACAACGAGTTCTGGCATGAAACTCTAGATGGTGCAGTCCGATAGGTCTAACTCAATCTTACCTAATGACATCATTATCACATGGCACAGCTGATTGGTTCTCTCCTGTATCAGTAGCCAATGAGCTCGCTGCTCAACATTCAAATATATGATTAATGCTTGCAGTAGCAGCTGCAGCTTGCTTCAGAAACCCTCCACCTTCCCCAGCTCCACCTGTATAGATCTGCTACAAGGTGTTTCATGTATGCTATATTGGGGTTATTTCATGTATGTTATATTTGCTGCAGCAATATTTCTTACATGCTCACATGTTGTGGATGTATTGGCAGTAGCATGTCTCGGTACTTGCTCTGCCACAGCAGCAGCAGCGTAGCAGATCTATTCCGCCAAGACCAAATACACATTAACATTGTCATGTACATTACCATGCCAATCCCTCCGAGAGTTGTCATGACAGAAATATATATAGAATTATATAGACAGAAATTTTCTATAAAATGTTTTATGAAATTGCAACTTTTTTGTTATCAGAATTTGAGTGATTTCAATATTTGTATGTAATAAATATAAAATAAAATGTATATTTATATTATTGATAATATGTTGTAATAATATTAATAATTTAAATAAAAAATTGTATAAAAAATAAAAGTATAAAAATACTTTCATCAAATTTAAAAAAAATAATGAAATTATGGGTTAACCAAAATGGGTAACAGGTTGACAGTTTTTCCCAGACATTTTGTTGTGGGATCAGTGTGTTTTACCTTGCACACCACCTCAACCAGCCTGACACAGCCACACTGGCTCAACCAATGGCATGAGTTGGGGGCGGGACTATCTGTTTGGCTGACCAATGGCAGGTGGGAGGGGTGATCAAGAAATCTGTTTGGGGTCCATAAGAAGTAAATATGTTTATTTTGCGGTTTTAATCAAATTTTCTGTGATGCGACTTTTGTCAGTCTGATCAAATAGTGAGTCTGATCAAAACGGATATTTCTTCACAATACAGTTTTTCATGCAAAATTCTCAGGTTGTACTATATTTTGTGGAAAAAAATGTTGATCATCCACCACATACAAAATACAGTGTACATACATATGCATACTGTATAAATAGCATGTGTAGTATGCCTGAATATATCCATTCATATTCTGCCAGAAGTCGGAAAACTGTACTGACCCTATATAGTTCACAAGAGGCAAATGTCCCCTGACTCCAGAGAGCGAGTGTGAGAAAGACAGCTGACCTTTCAGTTCACCCGGGGCAGGTAAGACTCTGATAGAAGCGGACACCGGCGCAAGAGCTGGGTTTCAAATGCCAGAACGGGATGTTTGATGGGTAGGAACGTCTGCAGCTCCCTGAAGATGATAGTACACACTGGGCAAGGAGAAACACAAACAGCATGACGTTGGTTTCATTGCCATGTGTTAGAAAGCAGCCTTTCAAAAACTTAAGCATACATACACAGCTAGTTTTGTATCATGCATTCTTAAAATAACTGAATGAATGTAATTTTTAAGGATCAGATCATCAGATAATAGAGCATGATGCACTATAAAAGCACACTGCAACTCTTAGAACTTAAAACTTTCTCCTCTGTCCAACAAAAGCATTTACTGAACTACGGCAAAAATTACTCATCTAAACTTTTCCACAATTTCCTGACGTCACACAGATAAATGCATGCTGCTGTATGAGCAGCGAACTCGAGCCTAGCGATCAGTGCTGTTGCTCATTTCATGCAAAAAGGGGGTGTTTCTTAAACAGACCGCTCAGAGAGAGAGGGTGAAGAATGGTCACGAAACACAGAAAATAAAAATAAAAAAACATGATATGACTGCATGTTTTAGATCTTTGTATCGTGGCTTTGTCCTTCCATTAACTTCTGTTGTTCCTAAATTGAGCTAATTATAATTACTACACCGTAAAACACTTTATACAGAAACCTTTTTGGTTTTTGAGACATTATTTAATTCCCTCATGAGGCTGTTTTCAAGAAACCCTCATGCATACACCCAAACGTCCTGCTCATTCTGATTGTTTTGACCCGAGGTGACTTTCAGTGACTCTAATTCTCACAGAGCTTTAAGCTGAGAGCAAATAGGTTTAAGAGCAGTGAATATCTGTTTTAGTGAGGTGAAACGCTGTTACTCGGCTCACCTGACACAGTTGGTTCACTGTATAGGTGTGAGAAAATAACACCAGTCTGAGACAATTAGTGGACAGCAATATTAATATGCAAGTGAAAAGTTCAGCTGCCTCATTACATTATAATGAATAAATGTCATAAAAGGTTAGTTTACTCAAAAGTAAAAAAATAAAATCTGGCATTATTTACTCACCTTCATGTTGTTCCATCCTGGTGTGACTTTTTTTTTTCTGTATTGCACAAAAAGCGACATTTTAATTTGCACAGAAGGAAGCAATTCATACATTTGAAATGACATGACGGTGAGTAAAGGACAGAATTTTCTTTTTTAGTTGAACTATTCCTTTGAAACACCCAATCATACCTCACTGACTCACTGTATGTGACATTCATTACTTCAATCAGACCACCTCAGCTTCCTCCCACTGCAGTGAAATTCCTCGATATTTTTCTGAGCTGAGAAAAGGAGTACACATCTTCACTAAACAAAAGAATAAGAAATAAAACACATTTGTTTGTTTACATGGTCCTAGCTGCAAGGGTGGTTTAATATTAAATCCTTGGGGAATATATATATAGAGAGAGAGAGAGAGAGAGAGAGAGAGAGACTACTTACAATTTCTATTGCTGATTACAAATTACATGATGAAAATTGTAGTCAGTAATGTATTCAAGATTACTGAAGATTACCACTACTACTTCAGAGGATCAATAAATTATGAATAAATTACTGCTATTGTGTGAATAATTTGCAATCGTGTAATCCATAAAACTCAAATTAGTTTTAAAACTAATTACAAATACAAATTTTTTGGAATCTGATTATGTAATCCAAGTTACATGTAATCAGTTACTACCCAGCTTTATTTTATATATAGCCTATATGTGTGCGTTTGTGTGTGTGTGTGTGTGTGTGTGTGTGTGTGTGTGTGTGTGTGCAATAATTTAAAAACAACTCTACTTTTATTGTCTTTTTAAAAAATATTATGAATTTAATACTAGTATGTATTCTAATAGTGACTAGAAAATATTCAGCATATTCATAAGAAATTACACACGAATCTCAGAAACATTTCTTATCTTAGCCTGCTACAATTGCTCTTTTACTAAATGGCCTCATGGATTTTACCATTTGATTAGTAGGCTACAATTAAAAAATTATCTATTTTTACCAGTCAATTCAATTACTAGAAAAAGTTGAATAAACACTAGGTATCTGTCATGCCCCCTCTCTCCCTCATCTATTTATGTGAGGGGGTATAAAAGCAGCAGTCTGTTCGGGAGCTCGCGGAATTCTTCTTATTGCGCAAATCTTCGCGGACAGACGCACGGAGATGTCGGGCACTTCGCGCGCACAGCTGTGTTTCCTCCTGTTGAGCGTCACGGCTCTCCGGGGACACGCGCGCTTTCTGGACATACAGGTGAGATATTCACACCTGCTCACCTCACACACGCACACAATCATTCGAGTACTTCGATAGCTTTATATTTAACTTTTGATGTATCTATTGTGAGCTCTGTGTGTGTTTATTAGTGTTTTGGCTTTAACAGTCATTGTATACAATATATCCTAATGTTGGTATGTTATAACAATGATGATACGTGCAGCTTTTATTGTATCGTTTGTGAGCATATGCACTGCAAAATGTGTTTGTCAGGAAACTTAAAACATTTTAATGAAAAGACATTTAAAAAAAAAAAAAAGTAATTCCGATAAAACAGAAATAGATCGACTGCAAGTGCAATAGTGCACAGCATTTGAATATGTGTGATTAAATAGGCTATAGCCTATGTTTTTGTATGCAATTTGTATAGGCTAATGTTTTATTTCTATATAACGTGCAAAGTTTTATGAAACTTTAAGAGCATTTAAGCTCTTTTGAATCCAATGAGTCCTAAAACCCTTATTTCCTTGCGCACTACTGGTTGAAATGCAATCCTAATTTATTTATATTGTTTATTTTGACGCCCTTTTCTAATTCCAGTCATTCCCATGTCCTGTTTTTTGTTGTTTTATCAGGATAACGAGATCAGCCCGGAAGGATTATTATCTCTGCTCAGCTCTGAACTAAAGCGAGAGTTACCAGAGGAGTTTGTGTACCGCCGAGCGCTCAGTGAGTGACAACAGAAACCTCTGGGATTTCATTTGCCAAAAGACAGGCGTCATGGATAATAAATGAATGATTTATATAGTGATGTTGACTTCATATGTATTTTAATAAGTAGTTTTTATGGCACTATTTAATATTTAAAGAGTGCTTATTCATCACTTATACTATGTATATTTTCTGGGTTTTCACCTTTTCTTGTTTTGATCTTCCTCCGTTTCTCTCAGGATGTCTGGACATGGTGGCCGTAGAGGGTCAATTTACATTCACAGCAGTACGTCCACAGTTAAACTGCGCCGTGTTTTTCATCGGCGAGCCCAGTGACATCATTAGCATCGAGTATGATTCGGTCACCATCGACTGCAGAGGAGGGGATTTCGTAAAGGTGAAATGTTCTTACATCCTTGTTGTTTACAAAACGACATTTAACAGTATTACAGTAACTTATTTTGTTCTAAATTTGGACAAAAACAGCTGGTGTGTTTGTGTAAATCTCTACCTGTTCAAGCTGTTAATGTATATACTAAGCCAGGTTAAGTCAGGCTACAAAAGATCACGTGTCATGTCATTTTAAGCCAGGTCATACAATAACAAGCATGTTTACAATTATCTAACATATTCAACTCTTAAAAAAAAAACGGAATTAAAAATCCAGTTAAGCAAAAGTCATTCCAGACTAATTTCGTCATATATTCTGAACACAGCTAAACTAGCTTTCATAGACTGTGCAAGATTGATGTCAAATTAATGTAGTTTAATAGGACTGAAAACCCCACATGGGATATTGTTGAAGTTAATGTACTGAATTAATGAGGAAATTTAAGATCATTTATTAGCACTGAAACAAAACTGGCGTGAACTCTATACTGACCTGAAACAGGCAGGGTGAACTTAAGGGAATTATGTGAACTGAACCTGACCTGAACTAAATAGACTTCAACACAGTTAACTTGAAGTACACTGGAAAAAAAAAATGGTGTAAGATGTACTTTGAAAGAATTTTCACTTAGAAATTGCTCAAAAATGGCAAGTAACACATTGAATTTAACATTAAATTTTGAAGTAGAAAGACTTGAATAGTATTTTCTTGTAAAACGTACTCCAATAATCTTTATAACTTTGAAAAATCATTTTTTACAGTAGAATGGTGTTAAGTGCAACCTTTTTGTCTTTAAGGTATTTGATGGCTGGGTGATGAAGGGCGAGAAGTTTCCCAGCACACAGGACCATCCTCTTCCTCTGTACGAGCGTTACTCTGATTACTGCGAGACTGGAGTGACTCGACCAATCGTACGGTCGTCTCAGAATGTCGCCATGCTGTTCTTCAGACTCCACCAATCAGGGAGCAGCTTCACAGTAACATTCCGCAAACTCATCAATCCGTTCCGTAAGTGCACAAAAATGACACTGGAAATTATGCATTTATCGTTTCAGATTTTGCCTTTCAGCAGTACTGATGATCTTGAAAACTAATGTCACTAATGTCCAGAAGGTTCAGAGCACGTTAGAGGAATGACATATGGCTCATGCCGAAGCCACACTTGAAGCTTAACATGCAAGATGCTGATGGTTAACCATCTGTCTCTCTCTCTTTCTCTCTCTCTTTTTGTAGCCTGTAATGTTGTATCTCAGACCCCAGAGGGCAGTTTCACCATGATCATTCCACAGCAGCACAGGAACTGCAGTTTTTCCATCATCTATCCAGTGGAGATCCAGATTGGAGAGCTCAGTCTCGGCCAACACAATGATCTCAAGGTGAGCATTTCCAGTCAAGTAATGTAGCATTTACACAAACCAGCCTTCCCAATAAATAAATAAAATAAAATAATAAATATTACTTAATACATTTTATTGACAAATTCCACTATTTCAAAGTGTTTATATGTTTATAAAATGATCTCAAGGGGACACAAATCTGATTTCTGGTCAAGTAACAGTATTTATACAAATCAGCCTTCCAAAAAAATAAATAAAAAAATAAAATAAAATACATTTTTTATTTTATTTTATTTTTTAATTTCTTTTTTTGGAAGGCTGGTTTGTGTAAATACTGTTACTTGACCAGAAATCAGATTTGTGTTCTTCTAAAAAAAAATAATAATAATAATTAATACATTTTATTTACAATTTCATTATTTGAAATTGAAGTACAGCTGAGTTTTGGCCAAAAGTCTCACGTTGAGCAAAAATCTGATTTCTTGTCAAGAAATGTAGTATTTACAAAACAAAATAAAATTAAATAAAATATTATTCATATATTCATATATTAATATTATTCACAATTTTCATTATAAGTCTTTCTGTGGTTAACTTGAAGCTGGGTGTGAGTAAAATAAAGTGGTTGTTTATTTAAGAATCTTTGGATTGAGTCTAATTTTATATCATTAAAATTATATAGTTGATATAAAGACACTGATAAATTATAATGACTTTGAGACTTCTGGTTTATCTATATAGCGGTCCATTCTCGGCTGTGCCAGTTCTGGAGACTTTGTCGAGCTCCTGGGTGGAAACGGCATGGACACGTCCAAGATGTTCCCTATGGCAGATCTCTGTTACTCCTTTAATGGACCAGGTGAGCATTCCTACTTTATCTGTAGCAGCAATTGTGCTGAGCAATTTAGTGTGCAAAGAATCTCATAAACCTCTCCATATCTCTCTTCCCATCAGCTCAAATGAAGGTTGGCTGTGATAACACTGTGGTCAGAATGGTGTCGAGTGGGAAGTTTGTAAACCGAGTTAGTTTCCAATATCGGCTACTGGGCCACCAAGAGCTTCAGCAGATGAAGGGCAACAGCATTGAAGACGTGTGTTTAAGAGCATAAGACCCTCTCTGTTCCCTGCTCTTGTTCAGGGGATGCCAAACTTAGTTGAGTTTGAGCCTTTGTATATTTTCCTTATTAAAATGTGTTTTATTTTTTGCCTCATCTTTTCATTTGACACTTCTGTTCTTTTTAATATCATAAGCTTGTAAGATCTGTGGCTGATGTTAAATAAAATATGTACTTGTGTTGGTGCACATCACTGTTTTGTTCAGCACGTTTCATTTTGAAGCACCCAAATAAAAACGGGAATCTAAAGAGCGGTACTGCACAAGTATTTCAATCCAGTATGTACGACAAATGTAATTGTCTTTATTTATTTATCTGTATTAAAGAATTTTTGTAATAAAATCAGTAAACATGAGCAAAGCGAACTCTGGCTATGGTAATTTCTAATCTTACACCAGAAAACACTGACATTTGTTCTAATCTACTCATTTTATTTAAGGTGAAGCAAACTAGTTCTGTCATAAATTAATTGGTGAACTGTCATTAAAGGAATAGTTCACCTAAAAACGAAAAATTGTTAAAAATGTACTCACCCTCAGGTTATCCAAGATGTAGATGAGTTTGTTTCTTCATCAAAACAGATCTGGAGAAATTTAGCATTGCATCACTTGCTCACCAGTGTTCCGTTTTCTCCAAATCATCTGGCTGTGCAACGTAGTGAAGAAGAAATTCTTTAATCTGACAAATGTCTTTCTTTTCTTTTCGTTTAATTCCCTGTGCATCCATATTCCTCAAAATACATATGACAGTTTTTTACCCTGGTGATCCAAACCATCTTGTACTTAAAGGAATGGATTACCCCAAAAAAGAACATTTACAAAATATGTACTCCCCCTCAGGCCATCCAAGATGGAGATGAGTTTGTTTCTTCATGAGATTTGGAGAACTGTTGCTGACCAATGGATCCCCTGCAGTGAATGGGTGCCGTTAGAATGAGAGTACAAACAGTTGATAAAAACATCACAATAATCCACAAATAATCCACACCACTCCAGTCCATCCATTAACATCGTGTGAACTGAAAAGCTTTGTTTATAAGAAATGAATCCATCATTAAGGCATTTTTAATTTCAAACCATCGCTTTCTACTAAAATACAAGAATTTTGCAGTGAACTATTTGCTTTTAGCCAGAACTTACTGTGCAAAAGGTAAATATAAACACATTGCTTTATATATAATGGAATTGTAATGCTTATTGTTTAGTTGCACCATTAAAACAAATAAAAGTGTGAATTTTCTCAGCATCTAATTATCTCACAGTACGTATTTTTTATACAATGTCAGCAGTCATCATTTGCTAAAAAGCAATGATTGCTTGAGAATATCAACCTGAATTAAGAACGGCAAGTACAATGTCAAAGCACTCTAGGATACTTATTAAATAAGTGACTTTTCTGGGATTGTCTGTATTGAGCCATCAAGAAAAAAAAATAATCTAAATTTAAAAACCCCAAAGTTTTGAATAACATCCACACTCTAATGACAAGACAAGATACACGACTATCAATTTAATTAACTCTAGTCAGTTGCACCTCTTCATGAAAACTGCTGACCTGAATCCAATAGACTGCTTAATATACTACTTTTAAATCAACAGATCGATTCATGTTTTATCGCCACACTCTTGTACTGCAGATGCTCGTCATCATCGCTGACAACCTGCTCACATCATGACTGCAGAGTTGGGCTTTGCCTTATCCTGTCAAATCTGTCCTATGATGGAGGACGATGTTCAGACCCGTCTTTCTTTTGCATGCACCAGGCATCACCAAGGTCCCCTCAACATCTTGACCGTCCCTCAACATGACGTAGGAACTAAAAGAAGTGATTGTGCTTAAAGGAATAGTTCACTCAAAATCATCATTAAATACCTCATACCACTTTTTAACACTAGTAGTTTAGTGTAAATGTATGTGTGGTAATATATGAAGTATTTACCATAAATAATTTTATTTTTGTGCCAGATAAATAATGTACAGATCACAAAGACACATAAAAAATGGTCCTACACTCTTGATAAATACAACTACCCATAATGCACTGCAACATGAACAGCTAATAAGAAGTAGCCTATAGATTGTGATGCTACAGTATTCAACAAGAAAAAACATGTTTTTGTAACAGTCGCAAATAGCTATTTTTTCAAAATAAGTAACTACTCCGAGGACTTTTCCCATGTACGCCGGGTTATATTTGTTCTATATCCCACTTTTAACCCACACTTGCAATTTAGAAGCGGGGTTGGCAACGCTTTTTACTCTGGGTTATGAAACCACAGCAGGGTTAGCAGCGATTTTGTAGTGTTAAGCCTGCATTGCGGTGTCAAAATTGTACGTTAGATGCTAAGCAAAATCAATCGCATGCCTCATAATCACAGTCACAGTGATTCTGCTACAGATTTGCAATCACGTGATTCTGATGACGTGCAAAATGCAGCTGGAGAGCAGGAAGTGATTTTTCTCCATAGGAATCACAGCAGAAACTCAAAATGCCTGCATGTGTTTTTGCGTTGTTTAGGATGCTCAAATCGGTCAAACCGAGAAAACACAAGGAGCTTTTATCGTGTATGAAAATGTGTTGTTCGTAAGGGAGGAAAGGCAAGAAATTGACTGAAAAACGCAGGAAAAAGTGGCTTGTAAACCTGCGTCTGCGGTTCGGAAGAGCCGAGTCGGATAATGCTTGTGTAATATAAGATATAATAATATATTAAGATATTAATAAAAAATATATATAAATAGATACAGGGTGACACAGTCAGAATTCACTCAATGCTAAATGCCACATGTAGACACAATGTAAATAAGATCACAGTTCAGAGAGCTTCATTTATTATAGTGGAACATTGTGAGATTGCGATAAATTGAAGTGAGTGACAGCTTTTTAGTGATTATATGGAAGCGCTAGGCTATTTGCTCACTTTCTAAGCTATAATCTGCTAGTGATTTGGCTAGTGACTGTGATTCCTATGGAGAAAAATCACTTCCTGCCCTCCAGCTGCATTTCTGCCACAGCAATGAAGTCATGTGCAAACAACCTATTGTATCCACCTTAATTTTCCCACAAGAGTGGGCGCAGCCATTTGTAAATTCAATGTGTCTGGCTTCCGGTGTCATTCGTTTCCAACTATTTTTAGCTGTACAAAACAGCTCGTTTTGCTGCTTGATATCGCAACCTGGTGTGTCTTACCATATTATTTTAATGTATTCTTAATTATGAACACACCGGTATGTGGTGCAAACAGTTTTACCGTTTACTGCACATTGTTATTCTTCTCTTTATTTCCTGCCCTTACGAAAATTAATCACGGTTTTATTGTAGTAAAAGCGTAGTAAGCATGTTTTTTTGGTGTATTGATTACCATTTGTACAACCACAGTTTTACTACACATACCATGGTTAAACTATGGTTAATGTAGTAAAACCATGGTTAAGTTGTGGTTACTATGGTTTTAATAGTAACCATAGTTTTTTTTGGTTTTATTTGTGGTAAAACCATGGTTAATTCTCATAAGGGCTATAGCGGCTAATGAACCGGAAGTCTCGCACATTCACAGAAAACGGCTTACTTCCACGTTGTGAATAGGAGTGAAGAAGAAACTGTTCATTCTTACCTTTACAGTCCACCGAAGTCTATTCAGGAAAAACTTGATAGTACAGCTGGCAATAATACGTTATTGGCCACTGCTAGAGCTGTATGTAAATAGGTCACGTGTTGCGTTCGTCCAATCACTGACACTGATACCGTCAGTGTTTGCTAATGTAAGTGTGAAACGCTAGATTATGAATACACAGGATTAAAGGGTTAGTTTACCCAAAAATGAAAATTAGCCTGTGTTTTACACATTCTTCTTTCAGACGAATCCAATCGGAGTTATATTAAAAATGATCCTGGCTCTTCCAAGCGTTATCATTGCAGTGGGGGTGTTTCTCTTTAACAGTACAAAACACGTTAAATAAAGCTCGCGCATCCGTTCGTCACTAATCATGCAACGCCGACGTCCTACGTCATCCGCTGGAACGGTTTCCACGTATGACAGATAGCAGAAGTGATAGAAAAGTGTTTATTACATTTGAAATATGGATATTTTTCTTACAAAAATGCATGGATTCGGTACAGGAGGCCTTTATTCACCCCTCGGAGCTGTGTGAGGCACATTTTATTATGGATGTGCACGCTTTATTTAACGTGTTTTGGACTGTTGAACAGAAACCCCCACCCACTGCAATGATAGAGTTTAGAAGTGCCAGGACAATTTTTTATATAACTCCGATTGGATTCGTCTGAAAGAGGAACTTTATATAGGCTACACCTTGGATGGCTTGAGGGTGAGTAAATAATAGGCTAATTTTCATTTTTTTGGGTGAACTAACCCTTTAATTGTTAAACCTGAGTAAATTATGAGAAGTGTGAAATGTAAAGCAAAATAACCCAGGATTTTTTTTTTTTTTACCCGCGGTTTAGAATGACCCAGGGTTAACTAGTTGAAATGTGAAAAGCCCTAGGGCGATTTCGTGGTCACATTTACTATTGTTGCCAATTTTTCGCGGGCAAAATGTTATTTTGAAATAATGTGCACTCGTGAATCATAATAAGACAAGAAACATGTATCTGCATGAAGAAAGTAAAGACATTATCTAGATAAAAACTAAACCAAGAATCTCATTTCACAACAAAAACAGCTGTAGGTTTATTTAGTGTAAATTGTGTGAAACATTCGGACAGAATATTTTATGAATGGAATGTGTGTGTGTGAAACTACAACTACGACACTTATTGCGTCTCTGTGGGATTTGATGAGACGGGTCGCCTCACGCTTGATTAAAGGTTGGCGCTCACATTATCCCGGTCGGAACCACGCGCTCCAGAGAGAGTTTAGCAGAATAATTGATAACGAATTGAGAATCCCAGCAGGACGCGCAAAGAGGTAAGCACAGCTGCGCTGGTCCCCCACTGCGCACATCAACGCAGAAATCAGCAAACGGTGGAAATTACACCACCACTGCCACACGTGGGACTGTTAGGGAGAATGAGCAAGAGAGAAAGACAAAAAAAGAGGGGGAGAGAGAGAGCGAAATTGAGATTGAGGGAGAGAGTTGCATCATGAGATACTTGAGCAAGGGCGAAAATAGCTGGGTTTCATAACAACGAACTCACAAAGTGTTGCAAAAACACGTCAAGTGATCAAATCAAGCTGTAAAATGACAAAACAGAATCTGAGAGCTTTACTAAACAGATGTCAAGCCAACCAATAGAATTACAGTAATGAGATTTAATTGATTAATAATCGCTAATTTGCTAACAGTGTGCAAATTATAATAGGCCTCTCAAACAAATAATTTCCAGATCGAACTTTTTTTCCTGTGAAACACAAAAGGTAGGCTACATGCCTAAATAATAGCTACTTTTTTAATTTTTTTGTTACATCCCTTACCAAAATGTAGTATACTTCAAGTTTATTTTAGTAAGTATACTTAAGTAAAGTTCAAGTATATTTTTTAAGTATACTTTATGTAGTAAGTATACAAATATCAGTGTACTAGTAGTATACTTGTAAGTGTACTATTTCAATACTCCTTGGGACTAAATTGGCCCACTTTCTAGTATATAAAAGTATACTTTTAAGTATAACAGTAGTAAACTTTGAGTACACAA
>NW_015537939.1:4257782-4258172 GCF_001515605.1 Sinocyclocheilus anshuiensis | reverse complement strand
AGTATATTTCTGAGAAGTACATAAAGCCCATTTCTGAGAAGTACATAAAAAGTAGACTAAAAGTATACTTTCCTAATTTTAGTTTAAAAGAAGTATACTAATAGCGCACTTGAATAAACTTCTTTCTCATAAGGGATGCAACTACAATGAACAGTGATGGAAGGTTTCCAGCTTTAAAAATAACAAAAAAGCACCATAAAAATAACCCACGCAACTTGTGTTATATTTTAAAATCAACATTATATTTACCCTATCTACTTTGTTAATGCATGTTAAAGGTAGTGATGGGACGACTGATATACAGAGGCTCCGATGCTCCAATTCAAAGCACTATTGTATCACACACTGTGCCGATGCTTGTATCGAAATGACAATACCACGAACGTCATG
>NW_015537939.1:4255278-4256948 GCF_001515605.1 Sinocyclocheilus anshuiensis | reverse complement strand
CAAACAGCTCACCCAAAATATTTTTGCTACTACTCACGTCAATTATTAATTATAATCACACACTTTTATATTTGATATTACTGATCAATATGTGAATCCATTGACCGGTCTACACATAACACGAGTTGGCACAGATTAAAAACTTTTTCAAACCATCCTCTGTTCTGTGATGTTTCGTTAGATAGGCTGGAGAAACCGAGTCTGACCACCAAATGTCGCTAATGCGCACTGTGTTAAAACGCTTCGAGTAATTAATCGTTTTCCGGCACAATTTGATGAAAACCTCAAACGGTTCAGAAAGCCTCGGTTTCCCATCACTAGTTAAAGGTCTTACTGTGAAGAATTTGTCTGTACATGTTGGTGCTACACTCCTGACAGAGGGTGAGAGAAAATACCCATAATGCACTGCAACATGAGCAGCTAATGAGAAAAGGGATGATTCTCAAACAGAAGGACGTCTGAGGATGTGTCCTGCCAACGTGATCTCATGATAATTCATATGTATTTTACGTGAAATGTGGTTATATAAAACATACATTTACTTACGTTTTTACAGACACTAAAACATACAATACTGACGTATTTTCAGCATCTAAACGTACAAAACTGATGTATTAACGACACCTAAACATGAATCCTTATGAATATTGAAATCGCGGCATTAATATTATTAGTTGTTTTTAGTTGTCATATCAATTACCTTGTTTTCTATTGCATTATTAAATTGTTTACTCGTTTACTTAATATGAAATATTAACATTTAGTTTTGTTGTGTGATTTCTGCTGCCAGCTCGTTTCCAAGAATAGGTCTACATAATGTTACACAAGACTTCACTTTAACCCTTAAAATAAATAAAATTTCTGCAATCGTTTAACCTTTACTTGTCATGTAATGTTTACTTTGTTTGCCATGGGCCACAAAAAGGCGTTTTCTCCAACATGCTGTGACTGACAATAGAACTATAAAATACACCAAAAACGCAACGTAATTACGAAATGTGCGCTGTAATCCAAATTTTCAGAATCCATACAATTGCGAAGAACAGACCCAAATCCAAGCCTTTATTCGGCGATCTTCATCTCCATCCCGAGCAGCGAGTCCAGTGACCGTAAACAGCAAAGCCCGCGCTGACTGACGCGCTCTTTACAAATTCAAATGTTGCCGCTTCAAACGACAGTTTTTACGGCAGGATAATCGAACGCTCATTGGCTCTCGCCTGCATTCGTCACAGATTGCGGCAAGCCGTGTTTCTGGTGAGGTGTGTTTGAATGATGCGCGCACGCGCCTTCACGAGTTCACGGAGTGGATCGGGAAAGTAATCTGCATAATATTTTCAGCGATTAACAACATAAATTCTGCTGTGGCTCACACAAACCTCTTGTATTCTGCCAGAGAGGACTGCGGCTGCAACGCATCTTCATTTGGATTACTTTTGGTACTGCTTTTGACATTTTTGCAATAAATAAATGATTGTAATAGCATTTATTTGTCTGTTATGTTTTTCTTATAACGTTACTGAAATGTTTAGGTTTATAGGTAGGAGTGGGATTATCGACTATAAAAATATTTTAATGCTATATAAAATGGTTATTTTCCTGCATATTTCGGTCATTTGCGTTTTATATCCTTTTATATTCGCTATAAAATGGGTAGGTTAAGGGGTCTAAAA
>NW_015537939.1:4253556-4255254 GCF_001515605.1 Sinocyclocheilus anshuiensis | reverse complement strand
GAGTGGATCGGGAAAATGATCTGGATAATATTTTCAGCGATTAACAACATAAATTCTGCTCTGGCTCACACAAACCTACTGTATTCCGCCAGAGAGGACCGAGGCTGCAACGCATCGTCATTTGGATTACTTTTGGTACTGCTTTTGACATTTTTGCAATAAATAAATGATTGTAATAGCATTTATTTGTCTGTCATGTTTTTCTTATAACGTTACTGAAATGTTTAGGTTTATAGGTAGGAGTGGGATTATCGACTATAAAAATATTTTAATGCTATATAAAATGGTTATTTTCCTGCATATTTCGGTCAATTGCGTTTTATATCCTTTTACATTCGCTATAAAATGTATAAGTTAAGGGGTCTAAAAATCAAAATCGGTTATTGATAAAATGATAAAAATGCATATTCGCTATAAAATGGGTAGGTTTAGGTTTGGGGGTAGGTTAAGGGGTCTAAAAATCTAAATCGCTTATTGATAAAATGATAAAAATGCATATTCGCTATAAAATGGGTAGGTTTAGGTTTGGGGGTAGGTTAAGGGGTCTAAAAATCTAAATCGCTTATTGATAAAATGATAAAAATGCATATTCGCTATAAAATGGGTAGGTTTAGGTTTGGGGGTAGGTTAAGGGGTCTAAAAATCTAAATCGCTTATTGATAAAATGATAAAATATGCATTGATATGAATATCTTAATGATACAAAAGATACGTAAATATTTTTACGTTTTTTAGCTACAAATACGTAGCTATTTATACGTTTTAAATGTTGAAATACGTCTCAATTGTACATTTTAGCATCAATAAAAACGTACAAAAATGTACGTTTTGTGCTTGTAAATATTACGTATTAATACCTACGTATAAACATGAGACCAGACTGGTCCTGCTTAGGCTGGCCACACACTAGAGGATTTTCAAATCTTAACCGATTTTAAAACCATTGGAGACCACAGACATGAAGACAGATTTAACCGATTTTTAGCCTTATAATCCTCTGAATGTGCACACTAGACAACTCGACCAGACTGCGAGATCATACACTCCCTGACTGTAGGAACGATTTCACAGTTACACGAGATCTCATGGAGACTCGCAAGATCAAACGTGACTAGAGATGAAAAACAAATGGAGAACAATCGAAGTTCCAGCTATAGAAGCACGCAACATCTGGTAGGTGACGCTTGCTCGTTCTCATTGGCTATCGCGGGTATCACATCAGAGGCAGCCCAAGCAAGAGTCGTAAATATCAAACATGTTTAATATTTACGATTTGAGTTCGGGGATGCTCTGTCTCGATCGTAAGCAGTTAAATAATCGTAATGACACCACGCAATAAAGGATTTTTTGGAAAAAAAAAATCGTTTGCGACAAGCCTTGAATAGGGCCACACCCCACGATCCTTCAGGGGAGCAAATTATGGGATTACATCTCTGCCACAATTCTGCGTGCGAAAGATCATATTATGAGCGCACAAAAGTACGTTTTGCACGTGCGCGATCTGAGTTTTGCGGAGAAAAAAGTATTTAGAGCGCACGAAAATCAATTTTGCATTTAAAATAAGTTTTTGGATGTGTGCAAACCTTCTCTTTTGCATGTGCAACGTTTCACTAGCTTGCTCACCTGATGCCCACCCTCAGTGCTCGCTAAATGCCAACAGCTCGCGTGCTCAACACAACCCAGCGTTACAATGTGCCA
>NW_015537939.1:4247199-4247510 GCF_001515605.1 Sinocyclocheilus anshuiensis | reverse complement strand
CTCTGCTTTCATGGCATGGTTTGAGGTTGCCAAGTTTCAGCTATAGAAGCACGCAACATCTGGTAGGTGACGCTTGCTCGTTCTCATTGGCTATCGCGTCAGAGGCAGCAGAGGCAGCCCAAGCAAGAGTCGTAAATATCAAACATGTTTAATATTTACGATTTGAGTCTCTGTCTCGTCTGTCTCGATCGTAAGCAGTTAAATAATCGTAATGACACCACGCAATAAAGGATTTTTTGGAAAAAAAAAATCGTTTGCGACAAGCCTTGAATAGGGCCACACCCCACGATCCTTCAGGGGAGCAAATTATT
>NW_015537939.1:4245071-4246967 GCF_001515605.1 Sinocyclocheilus anshuiensis | reverse complement strand
TCGGCTCGGTTTGCGTTTCCACTGCAGTTCAGTACCGCTTTAGAGTGGGCGGGATTATTCACATGTCGTTATAGTTGCGCCGCCTCTACTACCACGACGACTAAAAAAAAACTTTTTCATTCCGCATCGCCCCATCAAGCTCTCGCTGGATCTGCTCCTCTGCTATCAACAAGAGGACGTCTGTACTTCCTCAACAGACCATGAAACAGCCATTTTTTGGTTGTTAAAAAAGGTGCGCTCGTTCAAAACAGTTATTTTTTTCAAAACAGCGTTCGATTCTTCGCTGGCTGTGCTGATTTAAATCTAGCGGTTCTGTTGTGTTTGTGTTGCAAGTTCAGTGACGCAGGTAGTGACGATTCTCTCCGGCCAATCCGTGATCAGCAGGATTTACACGTCACGTTTTGGTAACGGTACGGTTCACTTGGAGCCTCAACCCAGGTACCAGGTACCAGGTATTGTACCCAGTGGAAAACCCCCCAAAAGTGAACCGTACCGAGCCGTACCGTGCCGTACCATGCAGTGGAAAAGCGCCATAAATGCCAACAGCTCGCTTGCTCAACACAACCCAGCGTTACAATATGCCATAATTCCAGCCAATCAGAGACGAGGCTGCTAAATTCTGATTGGCTGCCTTGACAACCATTCACAACATTTCTTGCATTACCACGACAGCAGAAGAGGAAAAATACAGTGCATGCATAATTATTATGCAAGTTGATATTCTGATTATATTTTTTTCCAAGCACAATCTTAATAACTACTAATTTATTGTATTTAATCATTTATAATTGATATATAATAATTCATAAAGGCTGGAAGTGAAAAATGGAAAGTCGTTGTGTTGTGGCTTGTTTCTGTTGTGTTGTGCTAATTTCATTATGTTGTGGCTTGTTTCCGTTGTGTTGTGCTAATTTCGTTGTGTTGCGGCTTGTTTCCATTGTGTTGTGGAGATTTTGTTGTGTTGTGCACTACTGGGTCACTGTAGGTTGGCTTGGTTCATAGCACTTTAACAAAGACTTTTTTAAAACCCCTATTGGAAAAATGAATGGAAAAATACTTTACCACAAAAGTGAGCAGACACTACTAATGCACTCTATAACTGACCTTGGAATGTTGCAACGGACCAATCAGAATCAAGTATTTCAAAGAGCTGTGTAAGTAGAAACTGTTTATTTGTGCAGTTGAACACATGGCAATGAATGACACTGATCTGTTCAATACTGTATCTGATTCCCTCCAACAGCTTCACCCTGCTCTGTTTAAGCAACAACAGACACATCTTACATGGAAATCAAATGAACATTGCAAAATCTGATTAGCAGGCTACAGAATATCTGATTATGTCATTTTAAACTACGTCAGCAGGACAGATGCATGGCCACAATAACAATTAGATGAAACCCTTGTCACCACCCGACCGCATCTCGCAAGCTTCTGTGAATTCATCACATGGTCTTTATAATACGTCAAGCCCTGAGATCAGAGAGCCGTCTGATACAGCAGTACTTACGCACGTACCAAACAGCTTATTTTGTCCTAGGGTTTGCCTTATGAAAGACTTAATTTCAAAGAAATCTTGAATCTAAAACGGCAATTTTATAAAATGGCTGAAATTCAGCACGCGCTCTCAGCCGGCTAATACCACAAAACAGGCCGGGAGATGCTGCACAGACGAAGACAGAGAAGAAAAAAGATGAAAAGAGGACTTATTTGTGTATGATTAGGCTAATGACCAATGTCCTGTTTATCAGACTGGAACAATCGATGCTAATGTTAACACTATGACGCTATGATGCAGGGTTAATGATGTCACGTACACACCGCAATCACAGTTCCTCGTAAGGTATTGTGGGTAGCGGGTCTACTTAATGGATTCAAAACACTGAGATGGCAGAT
>NW_015537939.1:4234199-4244920 GCF_001515605.1 Sinocyclocheilus anshuiensis | reverse complement strand
TGCTAATTTCGTTGTGTTGCGGCTTGTTTCCATTGTGTTGTGGAGATTTTGTTGTGTTGTGCACTACTGGGTCACTGTAGGTTGGCTTGGTTCATAGCACTTTAACAAAGACTTTTTTAAAACCCCTATTGGAAAAATGAATGGAAAAATACTTTACCACAAAAGTGAGCAGACACTACTAATGCACTCTATAACTGACCTTGGAATGTTGCAACGGACCAATCAGAATCAAGTATTTCAAAGAGCTGTGTAAGTAGAAACTGTTTATTTGTGCAGTTGAACACATGGCAATGAATGACACTGATCTGTTCAATACTGTATCTGATTCCCTCCAACAGCTTCACCCTGCTCTGTTTAAGCAACAACAGACACATCTTACATGGAAATCAAATGAACATTGCAAAATCTGATTAGCAGGCTACAGAATATCTGATTATGTCATTTTAAACTACGTCAGCAGGACAGATGCATGGCCACAATAACAATTAGATGAAACCCTTGTCACCACCCGACCGCATCTCGCAAGCTTCTGTGAATTCATCACATGGTCTTTATAATACGTCAAGCCCTGAGATCAGAGAGCCGTCTGATACAGCAGTACTTACGCACGTACCAAACAGCTTATTTTGTCCTAGGGTTTGCCTTATGAAAGACTTAATTTCAAAGAAATCTTGAATCTAAAACGGCAATTTTATAAAATGGCTGAAATTCAGCACGCGCTCTCAGCCGGCTAATACCACAAAACAGGCCGGGAGATGCTGCACAGACGAAGACAGAGAAGAAAAAAGATGAAAAGAGGACTTATTTGTGTATGATTAGGCTAATGACCAATGTCCTGTTTATCAGACTGGAACAATCGATGCTAATGTTAACACTATGACGCTATGATGCAGGGTTAATGATGTCACGTACACACCGCAATCACAGTTCCTCGTAAGGTATTGTGGGTAGCGGGTCTACTTAATGGATTCAAAACACTGAGATGGCAGATGAAAAAGGGCAATCAGGACGTCTTTGTTCTTGACATAGAGCCGCTCGCACGGTTGCAAGGAAGATATTCACGCTTCGGCGTAATGAGAGGCCACTTCTTAAAATCTTTCAGCGGAGAAGCAGAAGGATGCAGTGGATCTCACAGGGCCTGTCAAGAATATGGTTATATTTCAACCCCAAAAAATGAAGACAAAAAAATTATATTGTACTTAAAATCAAACCGTTTGTTGTGAAATGTTGAAAAGAAATGTTGGCAACTAAATGAAATAGATGTTTAAGTTGAAGTGATATATCACTAAAACTGAAAAAAAGTAAATAGAATACTTTAAAACAACAACTAATAAAAATGCACAAAAGAACAAAAGCACATAACAACTAAAAATAAAACTAAAATAAATTAAAATATGAAATGAAAGGAAAAATAAAAAACATAAAAAAGATATTTCAAAATATTAATAAATACTATAATACTATATAAGAATATTAAAATATCACTTTGCAATGTTGCATAAACAACATTTAATTTCAACATTTACTCTCTTGATCCAGTCCATGCTGGGGACTAACATAACCAACAAAAAATGTCTGCATTCTATAAAAATATGTTGTAATTTTTATTTTTTTTGGTGTGAACATGTTTTTTGTGAGATTCACCCATATATATTTCGTATCTGAGACAACCAGATACTCAAGTTAGTTCTTTATCATTTAGAGCCTTATTTTGTGAGGTAACAGTATTTTAAGGATCTATTTATATCCTTTATTGAAGTCTGTGTCCGATCAATTGAATAAATTCAACGCTGCAGGTTTTTCCGGGATGCAGAGCTTGTTTTCCGCACTATCTGTGGTTATCAGTCTTGGTCGTGCACGTTTCTCTGTTTATATTCCTGTTTGCTGTTCGTATCTCCACTTCCACAAACACACACACACACATAACAAATAGTAACACACCGACTCTTTCCTGCCGGTTGAATGAAGCAGCATTCATTGTGAGCTCTTATCGGTGCGGTAAACTGCATCTTCCTATCGGAGTCACTGAGGGAATAAAATTTGTCTAAACTGCAATGAACACACTCAAGTCCAACACATATACTCATAGGGCCAACTTAAATATCCACTTTATCTCATATGTGTCTCCTAATAGTCCTTAGAAGAAATAAAAACAAACCAATGAGACACTTTTTCATATATAGTAACACTAATATTCACACAATAGCACTAATATGGATAGCATGCACTACAGTTCAAAAGTTTGGGGTTGGTAAGATAATATTTTCAATGTTTTGAAAATGAGTTCATCTCATGAGTTTTTTATGCTCACAAATACTCCATTTATTTGATAAAAAATTCAGTAAAAACAGTAATATTGTGAAATATTATTAAGAACTGTTTTCTATTTGAATACATTTTAATATGTAATTTATTCCTGTGATGCAAAGCTGAATTTTCAGCATCATTACTCCAGTATTCAGTGTCACATGATCCTTCAGAAATGATTAATATGCTGATTAGCTGTTCAGGAAGCATTTCTTATTATTATCAGCTGATCAGGGTTATTATAGTTAACTATAAGTAAAACTAAAGCCATAAAAAATGCTACTTGAAATAAAATAAACTTTTTGCCAAAATAAAATAATAAAATAACAAAAAATAAAATAAAACTTATTTCAGCTAGCTGCCAATAATAGCGATAAAACTAAAACTTTATCTTTAAACAAAATGAAATCAGAAAAAATTAAAATGATAAAAAATAATACTCACTGTTACTAAAAGTGCAATGGTAATGCTTCATATTTTTGTGGAAACGTTTTTCATACAAGATTAAAAAAGAAATTATTCAGCATTTATTTTAATATTATATTTTAATTTATATCATATATTTATTTTTAATAAAAATGTCACTTTAATGCATCCTTGCTGAATAAAAGTATAATTTCTTAAAAAAACGGACCCCAAACTTTTGAATGGTAGTGTAGATAATTTGGAAAAATGTGAAATGCTTGATTTCATATTGCAATGTTTGACTTTTGTTTGCAGACTTCCTGGCAAATCTGGGCACAGTTTGACACAACACTGAGATCTCCTGAAACTCTAAAGGAGATTAACAGGGAGAAAAATCTGGGAAACAAACGTCAACATTTCAGAAATAATAAAAAAAATTTAAAGAGATTTTTTTTTCTTCCTGTAGCTGAATGAGAGCAGCCATAACGGTTTCGCTAAATGAATAACAATCTGTTCCTCAGAAATCACTGCAGTGGAGCGTCTTGAGCAAGTCCTTCTCACAATCCTGCTGAGATGGCAGCCGACACATAAGCCTCAGGTGTGTGTGTGTTCAAGGATATTAGTGTGACATCCGCTCATGTCCACAGAATGGGATTCTGAGCATAACATTTGACACTCAGTCAATCGTATGAATGCCATGAGTGATGCAAAGCCTTTCTGAGTCGTTTAGCTTCAGCATGACAAACTCTCTCTCTCACACACACACACACACACACACGTTCTTCTGCAGTCCACTTGCTGTGAAAGTCTATAAAGGTGTGAAAGACACTGGTACTAACTCAGGGTGACGTGACGTTGTTGGCACTGATAAGCGCTTTCATCTCATGCCACTGGAGGGCAAACCCCACAGAGACGAGCGTCATCCTCTTCGTCACACTCATCATCCTCACGTCACTTTGACAAGTTTTCTTTAGAGGACGTTTGAAAGTTGTGAATTACAGCGCGTCTGCACAGAAATGTTCTGCGGGGGAAATATCAGGGTTGAGGAGATCTAATCAATAGAAACGGACCTCATCTGATATAATTTGGAAAGCAAATCAGTGAATTTGGGTCAGATTCAGCTCAAATGCTGAGAATCAGATTCATCTGCTGTTTCTCATCAACTTCTGATTCAGTCAAACACTCAATGGACCCAATGTCATTTATATATGATAACAGAGTCTTATAATAAAAAAACAATAACCCACTGATTTATAGAATATAAAACTTGGATATGAACTCAAATCTAGTTTTGTTATTAGTTTTACTGCAGACTAATTTGAAAATTTTGGCTCCGAATGGTTAATATTTAGTCCTGTCTGCCGTGCTGCTGAGTGGTTTGTGATTGTAGCTCCGTGTAGCTTCACTTTTCTGTTGAATCCCTATCTTACTATCACTCTCTGTTGTTTAAAGTGATAAAGTATAACTTAATTCCCATCATATTTTTGATATTATCTATCAAACTAATCTGATTAATTTGATCGTTCGCTTTTCTAAAACCAAAAACTTAAAAAAATTCTAAAACCACGAGTGCAGCGCGTTAGCATTCGTTAGCCGGTTAGCTTGTCATTCGCATTTCCATTCGCGTTTCTATTTGCGTCTATTGCTGTTTTCTTTTTTTCTCGCTCCGTTTCTTTTCTCGCTCGCTCCGTTTTTTCACGAGTTCCTCAAACAACAGTGGTAAGTCAGAATCATTCATCAATCACGGTGAGTAATGGCTTCTTCTCCTGCTATTGTTGTTTGCACCGCTTGCCACATGTACAGTTTATCTCTCTCTGTCGGTGACGAGGGATTCACATGTGATAAATGCAGGGAAATAGTTAGGCTGACAGAGAAGATTTCAGAATTAGAGACACGCATCTAAAATTTAATTGAGGATAGTAAGAATGTGGGGGCTGTAGATACGGCTTTGGATGCGGCTAGCTCAGGGAGTCCTGGCTAAACTGACCGTCTGCTAGCAGACAGAAGTCAGTTAATTCTCTAATAGAGACCCTTTCACCTAGATATCACACAGTGCCACCTTGAGGAAAAAAGATGCATTGCACTATTGAGTCATCAGATATGTATATATAGTTGCACAGAAAAAAATACTTACACATTTACATACCTCGGGTCTTAGCGACCCTATACACTTTCTACAAAAAAATGTATCAGAAAACGGGCATTCTTTTATATTTTACTATTTTTTTCTTCTTATATTGTTTATAATGAATAGATTGAGGAATACTAAGAATTAAATCTGCTAGATCTGATTACTTGTAGTCTCTTTTAGAAGAAACCAAACATAGCCCCAGGTATTTATTCAACACAGTGGCTAAATTAAAGAAAAATAAAGCACCAACAGGCATTGACATTTCCCAACAGTTCAAAACCTTCAAACTGGCTGTTATTAAGCCTCTCATTAAAAAAAACACAACTTGACCCCAAAGGTCTAGTTAATTACAGACCGATCTCGAATTTCCCTTTTCTGTAAAAGATAATAGAAAAGATAGTATCCTCACAATTATATTCCTTCTCAGTACATTAGCATGATTCAAATCTTACTTATCTGACCGCCATCAATTCGTAGCAGTGAATGAAGAGGTATCATAACGATCACAAGTGCAGTATGGAGTACATCAAGGCTCAGTACTAGGGCCGTTACTTTTCACGCTTTACATGTTACATGACCTCAAGGTTAGATTATTGTAATGCTTTATTGGGTGGTTGTTCTGCACGCTTAATAAACAAACTCCAGCTTGTCCAAAATGCAGCAGCTAGAGTTCTTACTAGTACCAGGAATTATGACCATATTAGCCCAGTTCTGTCAACACTGCTCTGGCTCCCTATTAAACAGATCCTTTTCCTATTTAGCGCCCAAACTCTGGAAGAATCTACCTAACACTGTTCGGGAAGCAGACACACTCAGTCAGTTTAAATCTAGATTAAAGACCCATCTCTTTAACCTGGCTTACACATAACACAATTACACATTTCTATTACTCAAATCCGTTAAAGGATTGTTAGGCTGCATTAATTAGGTCAACCGGAACTGGGAACACTTCCAATAACACACAATGTACTTGTTTGTTTCTTTCTTATTCCGAGGTAACCGTAGACACCAGATCCAGTCTGTATCCAGCCCAGATGGTGGATCAGCACCTAGAGATGACCTGTACAGCCCTGAATGTCAGAGGAGATCAGGACAACTAGATGAGCCCCAGAGACAGATCCCCATTGAAGACCTTGTCTCCTAGACAGCCATCGGGACAAGACCACGGGAACCAGATGAGCCCTCTGCTGCAGCATGGATCAACCTGCTGGTTCATCTGGCCGGAGGAGAACTGGCCCCCCGACTGAGCCTGGTTTCTCGCAAGGTTTTTTTCTCCATTCTGTCACCGATGGAGTTTTGGTTCTTTGGTCCGCTGTCACCTCTGGCTTGCTTAGTTGGGGACACTTAATTTCCAGTGATATCGTCGACTTGATTGCAGATACTATTTAAACAGAACTGAGCTGGACGATGACATCACTGAATTTAATGATGAGTTTTTGAGTGTTTGTTGAGTGTTTGCTATTGTCATTTTGCATTGACACACTATTTTCCTATTTGATACTGTAAAGCTGCTTTGACACAATCTGTATTGTTAAAAGCACTATATAAATAAAGGTGACTTGACTTGACTTGACATAGCATAGTTGAGATTACATACATTACATATATTGCTACTGAACAAAAAATATGAAGTTTATTTTCAGTCAAAATTAAAAAAAAAAAAAGATTTACACTAATGTTAAAAATGTTGGTGTTGTTATTTTATTAATGTTTAATCAAAGACGTCTCTTATGTTAGCCAAGGCTGCATTTTTTTTAATCAAAAATACAGTAAATTGTGTACAGAAGTACAGTAATATTGTGAAATATTATTACAATTTAAAATAACTGTTCTCTATTTTCATATATTTTAAAATATAATTTATATTATGTAATTCTTTTAATATAATTTATTTATTTATACACTGAATATCAGTATCATTTACTCCAGTCTTCAGTGCCAAATGATCCTTCAGAAATCATTCTAAGCTGATTTTATTATTATTAATTAACTTAATATTTTTGTGGAAATATTGATACATTTTTTTCAGGATATTTTAATAAATCACTTTAGATAAATTTAATGCATACTTGCTGAAAAGGATTCCTTTCCTTAAAAAAACAGATGAACCTAATAAATTAATCAAATGTGATTGCCAATTAACAGTAAACATTTAACTACATACTGAAAAAATAGTACATTTTTACAGAAATCAGTGTCAATTTTAGTCATTCATAAATGATGTTTTCAAGGTCAAAGGTCATATACAAATTGATTTAGGAATATAGTTGAACTTTAAATGACATCAGCTGAACTTATTTCATAATGTGGTCCGAAGGGTTAAAAAAGTCTGATTCTATTTTACACGTCATTCCCTTCATTCCATACTCCATAATTATAATCATCAGTCAATCTCAGTGTAATCGGCCGAGTTCTGTCTCAGGTACATTGTTCGTGTGCATTCTGATGACGTTTCCTCTAGTGAGCTATGCAGGCTCGTCTGCTCTTCAAATAGCATGTAAGTGAATAATCCTCATTATTTTTGGCTATAAATACCATTTCTCTCACAGCGTAATGACCCATCTGTGCAGTCTAGTGTGCGCGACAGGCCGCAGAGTTTTTCTAGGCCTGCTCTTTAGATAGAGCGGCGGGCCGTAACTCAGGTCTAAAACAGATTACAGATGTCCGGAAGGATGGGCGTGGGAAAGATAGATGAAACCGCCCAGCTCTCCGACATATCACTCACTTCTAATGAAGAGTCGGTGGATGGTGGGAGTGACGCAATGCCTGACGGAGGAGTGGAGGTGTAGAGGGAGTGTGCGAGGAGAGATAAGGAGGTAGTGAGGTGTCTGAAATTCTCTTAGATAAGGCCGAATGAGGGGTGGTGATTGTGATTATCCCGCGGGAACATGCCGGAAATGGATCTCGGAGTGGAGTTTTAATAGGGCCGTGCACACACTTTTTCCTGCGCCTCTCTTTTTCCCCCGTTCAAGCACACCGCGACTTCTCCTCCTCCTCTTCTTTGACCCTTGTGTCTGGAGAACGGTAATAAATGGCAGGTTCGGTGGGAAGGAGAGCAAGAGGGGGCGTAATCGCTTCCGCTGCTCGTCCTTGTTTCGTCTAGTTTTCTCTTATCAAGTCATTGGTAAACAGACGGAGCTTCACGGGGCTGGATTTGTCTTTGTGAAGGCCGCTGTTGATGCGAGCATCTCTCTTCTGCAGACGGCTGGAGACCGATGCAGCGGAGCAGAGGCCTAATCTCAGACACCATCTCCCAGAACTCATTCGCTGATAGTGGCCTCGATGAGCAAACAAAACCAGCGGGATTACACCCAGAGCACGGTGGAAGAAATAACGCTTCTTTGCAGCACCGCGGGTGAAATAGAGAACCCCTTTATCAAAAAACATATTTTGCTGTATAAAAAGAATAGGTTCTTTGGTTCTTCAATGGCATAATTCATAGCATCACACAGTGTGGAAGCCATAATATCCATTTATGGTTCTGTAATGGCATCATATAGAACCAAAAATGTTCTACCACTCTTGGTTTATGGCATTATAACTTAGAAACCATAGAAGAACATTTTTATGTCATCATAAGAACTGAAAAGTGTTCTTCATATGGAACCTAAAATGTTCTTTTATGATGGCACATGGATCTTGATATTCTCCTGTGGCATCATAGGTACTGAAAAAGGTTCTTCTGTGGTTCTTTATGTCATATGGCACTTAAAAATGTGCGAAACTCAAAAGTGTCCTTCTTTAACATATTAGACCAATTTCGTTGTTTGCAAACAGTGATGAATTTTTTTTGTGGGAGAAGCCTATCTGGTGGCAGAAAATGACAGTTTTAAAGTAGCAGTATATGAAAATGTTCTTATATGACTGAAAAAAGTTTGGAAGTTAAAAGACCCACAAAATAAAATTTTGATGACATTCTATGACATCATATGAAATGTAAAAAGGTTCTTTTATGAGATCATATAGAAGAACACCACGAAGTTTTATGGCATCATACAGAAAGGTTCTTATATGAAATCATAGGAACTGAATGAAAAGGGGTCCTTCATGGAATCTAAAATGTTCTTTTATGGTTCTTTATTCTATGAGATCATATAGAATCTAATTTTTTAATGGTTCTTCTGTGATATCATATGGAACTTAATGTTTTTCTGTGGCATCACAGGAATGGCATTTAAAGCATTTAAATGTTCTTCTATGGTTCTACCATGACAATATCAGGCAGTGTGAAGAGTGCATCACATAAAATGCAAACTTAACATCGTTGTGGTGTTTCTCTCTTTACCATTCAGCCTGCATATTAACCAGGCCTGTGGTTTGAGAAAGCAAATGTTTTGTTAATGATTTATGTTGCTGGGTGTTTTGGATAAAGCTTACGTCTGTACATTTTGAACAGAACATATTAATAAACAAACCTTGACGACCCTGCGTGAAATGAACTGATGGAAGAGGCTTTCTATGCATAATAGAGAATTTGTATTACTATCTAAACACCAACATTAAGGCATTAAGGTGCCATTTACTCAGCGAGACCTTTCACTCAGGTGTAATGGAAGAGGATACAAATGGAAGGGGGATAAAAACAAGAGGCAATGATGAATCGCCAAAGAGAAAAAGACTAATAGAATAAGAGGCCATTAAGAGACAACAGATAATTATCACATCTTTGCCATCACTGTCAATCACGGCTGATTTATCCACAGAAAAAGCAACCAGAGAGAGAGAGAGAGAGAGAAGGTGCACTCGTGGAGCATTTATTTATTTATTTTCGGTCTGAAACGTCTCAGGTAACAGCGATCGCCCGGCTCCTGAAGGACGTTTCATAAATAGCAGCATTCTGGCAGTTTATCACAATGAAGCGTGATATTACGGGTGTCTCCGCGCTCAGGTTTGCAGTCACGCTCCTCTGCCGAAATCTTCATTTGTCCTTTATAAAAATACCCGGGCTGATCGACAGCCCCTGGAAATGAGGTCGTGTATCATTCTTGCATCACAAAGCATCATTGCCGACATCACAAGCTCTCCCGAGTGTGAAACATCAACCGTCCGTTAGAAGAAGACACCTGAAGTCCACTCCAGTCAAAGAGGACGGAGGACAAACGCACGTCAAACGCAGACACTTTAAAGGGGTCATATGACGTTGCTAAAAAGAACATTATTTTGTGTATTTGGTGTAATGAAATGTGTTTATGCGGTTTAAGGTTAAAAAAAACACATTATTTTCCACATACTGTACATTATTGTTGCTCCTCTATGCCCCGCCTTTCTGAAACTCGTCGATTTTTACAAAGCTCATCGGTCTGAAAAGCTAGGTGTGCTCTGATTGGCCAGCTATCCAGTGCATTGTGATTGGCCGAATGCCTCTAGCGTGTGACGGAAATGTTGTGCCCCTACCATACTGTGATGCCTGTCCCCGGCGTGAGAGACAAAACCAATAAAACCCATTATAAACGAGGCATTTGTTGCATCCAGTGGGGACATAATTACTGATTATAATGACTTCGGTCTGAAAAGCGAGGTGTGCTCTGATTGGCCAGCTATCCAGTGCGTTGTGATTGGCCGAATGCCTCTAGCGTGTGACGGAAATGTTGTGCCCCTACCATACTGTGATGCCGTTTCCCGGCGTGAGAGACAAAACCGGCTACTCTACACTGCTCAAAACTCTCATTTGAATCGTCAGTGGCTGATAGGTAGTGGCAGTGGTTAATAGGACAACGTACTTACAGGCATGTGAGTCAGAAGCGCCATTGTCCTTGCAAAGTTGGAACTGCCCCACTTGATAGAAACAGCCTTTGTGCACAGATGCATTGTAGTCTACTCTACCAGGATCAGGAAACAGTCCTCCATAAAATGTGCTGCACACATCTGAATATTTGGG
>NW_015537939.1:4228495-4233251 GCF_001515605.1 Sinocyclocheilus anshuiensis | reverse complement strand
ACGTAGACATGTGGGGGTGTGTTAGAACGAGCCGTTTTAGGAAGGCGTGGTCGAGTCTTAACTTTTATAAAGAATATCTCTTTTGGTTTGAGACTTTAGTCTTTGCAACTTTAGGGATCTTATCTATTCACGAACAGCTTGTAACACTCCAAAGAGAAAGGAAAACTTGAAATCGCATCATATGACCCCTTTAAACTTCATAGCCTTTATTTGACCGAGTTGAGATCCACAAACAAGCCTCTTTTACAGGAGGGTCATTATTGCGATACCAAATGCATAGATAGTGACTTATAATGTAAATAATAGTAGCAAAAAAATAAATAAATAAAAACACTCTATCTGATCTTTTCTAACAAAAACATAAACCTTCAGTTCAAATATGGTTACAATAAATTATAATCACTCATTTATTCATTATTAATTAATAAAAATACATTTTGTTTGTAATTTTATTATTCTATGAATATTTTATCATTTGTAAGGCTATAAAGTGGACATACATTTAAGTATTTAACAGAAATATTTAAAAACATTTAGAACTATTGCTAATTCAAACAATAATAATATATATTTTTCATGAATAATAAAAATTAAAATAAAACTACTAAATAAATACATACATTTATATATAATTAATACAAAATATGTATTATTTTGTATTCTATAAATAATAAAATTAAATAAAAAACAAGAAAAATGTAATTATTTATTATTAAACAAAAATATAAATAATAAATGAAAATTTATTATTCTACTTACTTTATTATTCATTACTTATAAGGCTATAAACTGGGCATGTATTTAAATATTTAACATGGAACATAATAATACATGAAAAATATTTAAATGAATACATTTATATATAAATAAATAAATAAACTTTTTATTTCATTATTCAAATAGAGTGGACATATATTTCTGAACTATAATACTGTAAATTTTTTTCTTCTTCAAATTTTAGGACCACACTAGCTTATAGATTATGCTTCAAAACTACCAGACGTGGACTAAAAGCCATAAAAGTTTTATTTTAATGACATTGCATCCAGTCTGAACTGGTCACTGAGCTGAAAAACTGAATATATGCACCTCAGTTGGAAATGTGCACTCATAAAACTCTCTTATCCAACAATGTCATAATGCAATTACAGTATGGTGCCTGTTAATTAAAATGACATTTTACACAGTGAGCTTCATTATTAGCACACTACACTTATCACTGATAGTGCATGGGACAGAGACGGTAGACGCTCAGGAGAAAGTACGTCATACAATGAGCCTAGCTCTGGAGAGAATATCAAGTGCTCTATAGAGAGAAGATGAAGCGCACTGCTGAGGGACAGACAACGGAAATGAAATGTTTCTGAAGTCGTTACTGAAGCACAGCAGTGTTTGGAGGGAAAACAAGACTTCTGGTAAATAACCTGCCTTTTGTCTGATGTATTACCCAACACAGACACTTCAAATCTTTAAGATGGACCATAAAGCACAAGAACACGTGGTCATCCAGTGCATGGTTTCACTTTATAGTGCTGATAGCAGAGTGATAAAGTATTATGTGTTCCTGGATCAACATCATCTAAATGGAATAAATTCCTGTCAAACCCCATAACCGTAAAAGTGATAGTTTAACCAAAATTACGCCATCATTTACGCACACTCATGTCATTCAAAACCTGTATGACTTTCTGTGGCCAACAAAAGATACATTTGGTGAAAATGAACAACAGCGCATCAACACATACAGTAAGTCATGTATCCCACAATGCAATGCTCTTAAATTAACCTTCTATTTACAGTGTGATGAATAAAACAGATGTTATGTTCAGCTGTGATTTTTAACTTGTTATGAACTGATTATATATATATATATATATATATATATATATAGGTTTAAATGTTAATAATGGTAGTTTTGGGTTTAGTTCAGATTTTATTAATTTTCATTTAGTAATTTAGTGCTTCAACATAAAAAAAATTTCAGTTAGTTGTCAAGGAAATAGTTCAAGTCTATTTAGTTTTAAGTTATTCATTATATATAAATAAATAAATAAACTTTTTATTTCATTATTCAAATAGAGTGGACATATATTTCTGAACTATAATACTGTAAATTTTTTTCTTCTTCAAATTTTAGGACCACACTAGCTTATAGATTATGCTTCAAAACTACCAGACGTGGACTAAAAGCCATAAAAGTTTTATTTTAATGACATTGCATCCAGTCTGAACTGGTCACTGAGCTGAAAAACTGAATATATGCACCTCAGTTGGAAATGTGCACTCATAAAACTCTCTTATCCAACAATGTCATAATGCAATTACAGTATGGTGCCTGTTAATTAAAATGACATTTTACACAGTGAGCTTCATTATTAGCACACTACACTTATCACTGATAGTGCATGGGACAGAGACGGTAGACGCTCAGGAGAAAGTACGTCATACAATGAGCCTAGCTCTGGAGAGAATATCAAGTGCTCTATAGAGAGAAGATGAAGCGCACTGCTGAGGGACAGACAACGGAAATGAAATGTTTCTGAAGTCGTTACTGAAGCACAGCAGTGTTTGGAGGGAAAACAAGACTTCTGGTAAATAACCTGCCTTTTGTCTGATGTATTACCCAACACAGACACTTCAAATCTTTAAGATGGACCATAAAGCACAAGAACACGTGGTCATCCAGTGCATGGTTTCACTTTATAGTGCTGATAGCAGAGTGATAAAGTATTATGTGTTCCTGGATCAACATCATCTAAATGGAATAAATTCCTGTCAAACCCCATAACCGTAAAAGTGATAGTTTAACCAAAATTACGCCATCATTTACGCACACTCATGTCATTCAAAACCTGTATGACTTTCTGTGGCCAACAAAAGATACATTTGGTGAAAATGAACAACAGCGCATCAACACATACAGTAAGTCATGTATCCCACAATGCAATGCTCTTAAATTAACCTTCTATTTACAGTGTGATGAATAAAACAGATGTTATGTTCAGCTGTGATTTTTAACTTGTTATGAACTGATTATATATATATATATATATATATATATATATAGGTTTAAATGTTAATAATGGTAGTTTTGGGTTTAGTTCAGATTTTATTAATTTTCATTTAGTAATTTAGTGCTTCAACATAAAAAAAATTTCAGTTAGTTGTCAAGGAAATAGTTCAAGTCTATTTAGTTTTAAGTTATTCATCTAATAATATATCTAATATATATATATATATATATATACTGTAAAGAATGACCGTGAATTTAATGGTAAAAGACTGTAAAAATGCTACAGTAAAAACCTGTTAAATGGTTAAAGGTAAATTCCCCTACTATATACGGTGAAAAACTGTATTGGACATTACATGTATTGGACATTAATTTTACGGTAGTATACCGTTTTTGGAAGTGAAAAAGACTGTATAAATTACAGTGAATAACCGTAAATTGACTTTCCCAGAATTCCCTGCGTTACATTTCAAATTTGATGTTTTTTTGTTGAAATAACTATGTTTCTTCTTAGTTTTTTCTTATCAGTTTTGTATATTAGGGTTGTGCGTTACACCTAATGTTGTTAAATGAATGTTTATTGCATTATTTCAGTTTCATGTGTGTTACCATGATGGTGTTTAGTGTTTGTGTGAATATAATATATTGAATATAATATGAATATAGTGTTTGCTTCTATATATGTTAATATTCAAAAGCTGCTTGTGATGGGCTTTGGTTCATCATGTGACTTTCTCATCACCATCTGCATTTGGTGGTTATCTGTGTATTACAAAGATACAAAACAGATTTCAGCACTTCAATAGGTTGGTATATTAATATTATATCAGTTAATGAACAACATGATTCAGTTTAGGTTTTATTATTTAATGAATGAAAAAAACATAAGAGGAACATAGAAGCAGAAGACATACACACTATCAGATTCACTGTATTCTACAGATATATGATAATAAAGTCCAGGTTTCAGTTTATAAGTACATCCTTTCATTTCAGAAAAAAAACATCATTTTAAACAAATGAAATACATAATTTATTGTTATTTATTGGTCAGTTTGCTTTTGATACAAACCAAGGATTGACAGTAAACGGCTAACATAAGGACATGTGGTCTGGTTCATAACAAACGGTTTAACGCATCATAGAGCATTACACGTGCAGGTACTTTCATGCATCCGATTCATTTGCCTTTCTTCTTCTGTTGTTCCTGGAAGAAGTCATTGCATGCAACCGTCAACGCCGCCACCAGCACAACAAACTCGTTAAAGTCGACCTCGTTATCCTTGTTGGAGTCCAGATCGTTCATGATCTTTTCCACTAGATGGGGGTCCTTCTGAGACTAAACAAAGACAGAACAAACAAAACAACTCAGCACAGCTTGAATCATATGAATGCCATATTGTGATTGGTCTGATGATGATTACTGGTGATTACTGATTGGTCAAAATGTCCTGAAATAGGATATATATATACATATACTGTATATATATATGATATGTAAGATTTTTATTTTATAATTGTATTAATTTTATAATATATATATATATATACAGTGGGTACGGAAAGTATTCAGACCCCCTTAAATTTTTCACTCTTTGTTATATTGCAGCCATTTGCTAAAATCATTTAAGTTAATTTTTTTTCCTCATTAATGTACACACAGCACCCCATATTGACAGAAAAACACAGAATTGTTGACATTTTTGCAGATTTATTAAAAAAGAAAAACTGAAATATCACATG
>NW_015537939.1:4205101-4228147 GCF_001515605.1 Sinocyclocheilus anshuiensis | reverse complement strand
ATAATTTTTATGAATATATATAATATATATATATATGTATATAAACACTGCATATATATGGTGTACTTCAGAAATGATTAAGATCAGACCCTTTTTTACATCTTATGTGAGTTATGCTAAAATGCTTTTTAATTTATCTTAATATTTATAAATTAATATTATATTTTTAAATTATATTTATTACAATTTTATAAAAAGGAATATATTTTGATTTAATAAAATATTTGTACATGTTTTATATAATATGTTTCTCCAGTCTGAATTATTTGTTGTATTCAGCCTTTACAATAGAATAACAATCGCACTCTAATAAAAGCTCTGTGGAACATGTTCAAATACACTGCTTTCTTATAGAAACTGCTTAATGTTGGGTATATGTTTGTTTTTATACGAGCACTAGTGCTATGTCATTGATACTGTTGTAACAGTCTGTTTCCAGACCATTCAAAAAAGATCATCAGATCCATCTCATGGATGTCCATCTGTCTATCCTGACATTCATTCCATGTGAGCACTATTGGGCAAAACCCAGTGGCTGTTCGTCCCAGTGGTGACGCTGGTAACTGATGAACCGTGACTTTAAAACCATCAGAGTCCATCAGCCTGTGGCTACACTGTATGTGTGTGTGTGTGATTAACACATGAAGCCACCAGACACAGTTTAACATCTCACTCATTACTCTTTCTGCCTCCTAACGTTACAGTACACACTCCCTGGAGAGCGTGTGTGTGTTGTGGCGAGGGAGAGGTGCGAGTCTATATCGGGCTGTGTTCCAGCCAGTAATTGATGATGCGTAAGCAACAGCCTCCTTCTGATGATGCGTACACAGCTGAGACCCACATCTCACGAAAACACGGCCAGCTCATATTTCATCCCAAAAATTAAATGAAGAAAATAAGAAATTATGTTACGTAACGGAAAGAAATCCTGTTTTTTGAACCATTAAAATTTTGTTGCATTGAGACGTTATTTGCATGACAATTAAGCACATTTGTCCTCATAATGCTAATGCAATCAAAACATTTTACTTTGCAGTTTTCTTTTTTCCCCAGTTGCATTTAACTGTATCATTAGTATAAATTAGCATAATATTTGATTTAAAACAGTATGAACACATTACAATAAAAACAAACCTGTCAAAAGGTTCTATTCAAACAAAATACACACACGTACTAATACTAATCTATCTATATGTATTTGTCTGTATACATTTATAGCATTATGCTAAACGCTCTAAATTATTTATTATTATTAAATGTATTAAATAATTTTAAACTATAATATATATAATAATATTTATTTATTTTTGCATTCAAATAATGAGAATGTGAATTTTTACATCACAATAATGAATATATAATGCAAAACACTCCTAATAGTCCTAAAAATAGGCTTTTTCTTCAGCAATTAATTTTTTTATTACTAAAAATTGTATACATTTAAAAGAAATAATAATAATAATAATAATAATAATAATAAAGTAAAATAAAACAATAATTTATTTAAATTTTGGTATGAATATGATCTAGGTGTGTTCTTTACAGGTTTATAAGATTCACTCAAAGAGGGAGGAGAGTTATCTTATTTTCCTTGAGACACACACACACACTGCTCAAATCCCCAAACATCTGCATGGATACGACACAGAGACACACTCCTTATAATGAATGGGGTCAGTTTTATGGAACGATATTTTATCTGATGGGAAAGAAATAATTCATTTAATGCATTTCCTGAGATTTTTTGCCAGCTCACCAAGTGGCCTGTCCCAGTGTGAGAGCTGGAATTACACGCCTGTGCACACAGGAAATGAATTCAATGCAAACACAGTAAACAACATGAAAAGTTTATTGCGAAATTAACCAAATCATTATCACTAATCAACACGCCGGAGCCAAAAACTCACTCACACGCGCACATATTAATGCATGCGGTAAGAGCAGGGTATGTACTGCATGTCAAGATGAGATCTCAAATCTTAATAGATGGCATTAAAGCATTATGCATGGTTGACTAAGCAGTCAGTGAGGTGATGTTATGGACTGTTTTCTTGAAGGAAAGAGAGCGCTTTGAACTCCACGCCAAGAGATTTCCCTCTTGCTGTCTGTGTGTGTTCGTATAATAACTCTCATGTCATATGAAGTCAAAAGATTACACATGATTTAAATTAATTTCCTGATGAGAAAACCAAAATAAACCTCAATTTCCATAAATGCTTGCAACAAACAGGTTGCAAATGCATTCATAAACATCCATAGCGTAATACATTTGATTTCTATACACACTGCAGAAATCCAAACTAAATCTTGATTATGAAAATTATTTTTTTCTTTGTCAGGAAACTTACTGCAGTAGCTTATTGTATTAATTAAATAATATTTTTAAGTGTCAGGTAATATATTATATATATGTATTTATTTATTTATTTATTTTTATTAATTGTTATGTATATATAGTGTACATTATTTTTTATTAATGAATATACAAATTAATATTAATAAGAATATATGTAAATTTAGTAAAATATTTATATATTTTGTAAAATAATAATTATTATTATATTGTATATATTCTATTTATCAATTAAATAACTGAAAAACAAACAAACAAAATATATATAGTATACATTATTTTTATTAATAAATATATACAAAATAAATGTTTATATATTTCATATAATAGTAATAATAATGCATATATTTAATTCCATTTTATTGTACATTCTTATAAATGTACAAACATAAAAATGTTTTTGTATGTCTCTTTGCTTTTCCAGTTTGGATTAAGATTAGTATTCATCTTACAATACAGGCCCATAACAAATGAACTCTGATAAAAGCCAGATCTATTGAAGTTAAGCTTTGAAATTTGTTGTGAAAGTTCTGATCGCTAACCGTGAGGAAGTCAGTGAGTTCGCTGTTGAGAAGTTCCTTCAGCTCCCCTTTGCTGAGTTTGTATTTGTCTCCCTCGCTCCCTGAGTAGTTGTGAAAGACGGTGATGAGTGCATCCATGGCTCCCTCCAGTTTACTGGGCATTACTGCTGCAGAGCACCTGTGGAGCAGACAGGAGACACGTCCAGTTCAGACTGACCTGCTCCTGGTCACGCATAAGTATTTTGTGGCCATATTTACAAACAAACTCTTCAAATGTATCACAGTATTTTTTTCTAGACATAGCAGCATGTCAATACTAGGGCACACAATACAATAATCATTCGGTACCGAGATGTAAATCAAAGTGCAATCACTCTCCAATGGTATTCCCACAGCCAAGTGACCAATTTTGCAAGGTTAAAACCCATTTTAAAAGAACAAACTTAACAAGTTATTAGACATCTTTGAAATATCAACTGAGGTCTAAAGTTTGCTGGCAAAGAGAAAGATGTGTCTTACCTCGTTGACAGCTGAGAAGTGAAGTTCTGTGTGTTGGTGAACAAACTGTTTTCAGGAGTGGATGAAGTTGTTTTTGAGTAACCTGTGCAGGAAGGACCGTCCTCTGTTGTCGTGACGATGCACGATAGCACAGGTGTTGCACCATAGTAACCCTGTGACCTCAATCCGCACCCTTCCATACACCTGCACTGAAAATACACTCCAAATAAAAGAGCAGCGGCCTCTTGAGAGCCCTACACACGCACACACACACACATACACACAGGTTTGTTTTTGTGAAAAGTGGGGACATCCCATAGGCATAATGGTTTTTCTACTGTACAGACCGTATATTCTATTGCCCTACACCAACCCTACCCCTAAACCTACCCCTCACAGGAAACTTTGTGCTATTTCAGATTTTCAATACACTCCATTCTGTGTGATTTATATGCGTTTTGAAAAGTGGGGACATGGGGCAATGTCCTGAAAAGTCACCTTCTCCTTGCAATACCCTTGCCATTATACAAATTTACGTCCTCATTTGCCACAAAAACATGCACACACGCACACACACAGACACACACACACGTTTGTTTCTGTGAATTGTGGGGACTTTCCGTAGACTTCTATTACTTTTATACTGAAAAAACGATATTTTCTATCCCCTAACCCTAAACCTACCCCTTACAGAAAACCTTTTTGCATTTTTACACTCTCAGATAAACATCATTTACTATTTTTAATAATTTTTTTCCCACAGGCCGGTCCCCACAATGTCAAAAATGTAAGGTCTTACTATCCTTGTGGGGACATTTGGTCCCCATAATATAGCATAAACCTAAACACACACACACACACACACACACACACACACACACACACACACACACACACACACACACACACAGAGCATATGCAGAAATGTACTTTATGAGTCTTTTTTGCTCAATGTCTTTTAATCTACTGATGTTTTTGTGATTTTAGATGGATGTTTCAGGTATATGTGATGGAAGTCAGATGTACAAGTGTTCATCACATTAACTGAACCATGATCAATGATTAAAACATCATAAACACAGTTTCCAAAGATTTTCTCTTCATTGTTCTTCATTCAACATTTTTGGAATTTTGAAACAGATAACAAAGATGCCATTTTCCCTTAAAATAAATGACCATAATCTGTTATATAATGTTATGACATCTATTCACTATCATTCAGAAGTTTGGGGTCTTATTTAAAGAAATTAATACTGCCATTAAGCAAGAATGCATTCAATTAATCAAAATTGACAGTAAAGACATTTAGAATGTTACAAAACATGATTTTTATTTCAAATAAATTCTGTTCTTTTGAACCGCTCTTTCCTGAAATAAATGTATCACTAATTACACAAAAATATGAAGCAGCACAACTGTATTCGACATTGATAATAATAAGAAATGTTTCTTGAACAGCAAATGAGCATATTACGTAGAATGATTTCTGAAGGATCATGTGACACTGAAGACAATCTGTTATATAATGTTATGACATCTATTCACTATCATTCAGAAGTTTGGGGTCTTATTTAAAGAAATTAATACTGCCATTAAGCAAGAATGCATTCAATTAATCAAAATTGACAGTAAAGACATTTAGAATGTTACAAAACATGATTTTTATTTCAAATAAATTCTGTTCTTTTGAACAGCTCTTTCCTGAAATAAATGTATCACTAATTACACAAAAATATGAAGCAGCACAACTGTATTCGACATTGATAATAATAAGAAATGTTTCTTGAACAGCAAACAAATCAGCATATTAGAATGATTTCTGAAGGATCATGTGACACTGAAGACTGGAGTAATGATGGTGAAAATTGAGGAATAAATTACATTTTACAATATATTCAAATAGGAAATAGTATTTTAAATAATAATATTTCACAACTTTACTGTTTTTGTACAGTATTTCTGATCAACTTAATGCGGCATTGGTGATCAAATGAAACTCAGCCAAAACCAATAAATGAGGTTACCGACCCCAAACATTTACTAGGCTGATTAACTAGCTTAACCAGCAAGACATTCTTGGTCAACCTGCTTCATCAGAAAGATCATGCTGGTTGACAGCACCAAACCATCTATAGCAATCAAACCAAGAAATTCATGCTTTTAAGAGTGAACTAAAGTAGAACAGAAGCTAGAAAAATGCAAAGCATTAAAAGAGAAAGGAACAAGACAATGTGATTTTAAACAGAACTTATTTATAGGAAATGCCTTTGTGATTATGCTGATGGAGATGGCATGACATTTTGGCACTAGAAATGGCAGAGGCCCCCAGGCGTCTCTGGGACCCCACATGGGGCCTCTGTAAACTGCCTGCCCCGAGTCAAAAGGGCCCACCCCTATGTGTCAATACGGATGGAGTCGTGGATGTCCACAGCACAAATGGTACAGGTTTAATTATATATGATTAGGGGGAAGCTTTCCTTATCCTAAGTCCCTCTAAAAGCGTTTCATCAGCATCTCTGTCGTAGATGCATAAAAGAGCTCTAATTTTGGTCATTAAGTCATTGCAACGGATCAAATAACAAGGCTTATTACCTCTGCCTGGGGAAAGAGAGAGTGAGCGAGAGAGCAGATAAGAGACTATTATTAAGATTCTGTACTTGGCTTATCACTTGACTAGAGCTCATTTATTTAATCATGTGATTATTAGTGATTCATAGTACTAGAAGACCAGTACTAGAATCTGAATGCAGATGGAGAGAGAAGGATATGCTTTAAGGTTGTTTTCTGGTTGTGTTTTCAGTTGTGATATACATAGGGTTAATTTAGGATAATTGGGCCATTTTCCCCCTCAGTCACCTCAACGGCAAAAAGCATCCCAATTTACCTGAATTCTCCCTATATGGTTGGGCATATGTGGCTTAATTCTTAAGGCCCGTTCACAGAAAGAACTATAGCTATAATCATGACTATATTAACTTCAACACGATAGCATAGGGTTTATTATAAGTTTGCGCCTCAGTTTTGTTGTCTGCTGCATAAAAAGTGTATTTTTGTGACTTTGAAGCCCCGTACAGTTAAGCGAGTGGAATTCACTGTCGTAAATATATCACAGTGGATAGCTGTACACATGCATTTGTTGCGGCTCTAAAGCAACCCAAACTTTTCGTAGAATTTCGTACCTGCTCAACATTCGCCTAAAACAATTGTTTGGGGAGAACGCTGGAAAGAAATAAAAGCCATTCGCCATATTAGTTAGTGTACTATTCTGAAACTGCATAAAATTACTTGAGATGCTCGAGCTCTTTAGAGTGACTGTGTTTGGATACTGATTGGCTGTCAATGTATTTATCATTCATCAGCCGGAAAAAAGTGATTCCAACTGTCCCTTACGAAAATTAACCATGGTTTTATTAGGCCTATAAGAAAAGTGTAGTAACCATGTTTTTTGGCATATTGATCACCATTTGTATAACCACAGATTTACCATGGTTAAACTGTAGAAAAACCATGGTTAATTTGTGATTGCCATTGTTTAACTACCATGGTAACCATGCTTTATTTGTAGTAAAACTATGGTTATATTTTGTAAGGGGTGGCTATACCATTATTATGATGGGGACTTCCCTAATGGTAAATTTTAAAGGCCTAGGTATAGTTATCATAGTGTGAATGAGATAGTTGTTATTCACAGTCAGTGAGAACGGACTGTTTTTGCTCTGTTCTTTCTGCATGATTGTCTGGTTCAGCTTGTTCAGAAAGCTTCAGTGCTTCAATTGGAAAATCCAGTAACATCCTCCAAGCAAAGGCGTTTACGTCACGACTATTATTGCTCGAAGGAACGGGACTTGATGACGTACGCGGCGTTCTTGTTTTCCTAAAACTACGCTATTAATCCCATAGAGTTACTCTTAGGTCTAAGAGAACTTCAAACCTAAGACTATTAATTTGTTAAAATCAGTATTTATTTAATATTGTGTTCTGGACAGTTTTTTCCCCCCTAAAAGATAATAGTGTTTCGAGATCTCTTTCTCTCCAAGGATGAAGTCGAGTCTATTTTTTACTCCTGATCTCACCTGAGGGAGAGCAGGGGGGGTGTCAGGACGAGGCTCAGGTGTGTTTCACCCCAACCCTGCAAGCTAAAAGTGTTTTCCGTTCATTAAGATGATGAAACATTTCCCTTCTAAGTAGGCTACTGTGTGAATTAGAGTGAGAGAAACCTATTGAATTTACTGTGCTTGGAGGCCAATGACCCTTATAGTCACACACAAATCCGTAATTTGTTCATATAATGTCTCAGTATTCATACTACTGCAGTTGTTTAAACACCATTAAAGTAAACAGCACAACATGGTAGTTTCACCACATCTTCAGACGACAGGCAGCATGTTGCGATCTGCTGTTTTAATGGCAATGTGTTTCTGACCTCTAGTGGCTCAGCTTTGGTAATACCAGTGATAGTTCAGTATCATTGAGATACTCTGGAAGCAACTGACACTACCATTCAAAGTTTGTGGTCCATGAGATTTAAAAAAAATGTTTTTAAAAGAAGTCTCTTATGCTTACCAAGCCTCCATTTATTTGATCAAATATACAGTACAAACAGTAATATTGTGAAATATTACTACAATTTAAAATAACTGATTTCTATTTGAATATTATTTAAAATGTAATTTATTCCTGTGATGCAAAACTGAATTTTCAGCATCATTACTCCAGTGTCACATGATCTTTCAGAAATCATTCTAATGTGCTGATTTGCTGCTTAAGAAACAAACCAGTTATCAAGTGCATAAAGGCTTAATATAAGAAGACAATCTATTTTGCCAGGTAAGAGAATTTGCTCCCATAACTAACCCATAATCCTAATTTAACAGCCTAATTCTCGCAAAAGTAATCTGCACAGGTAAATAAATATTGCGACAGGTCTGTTGCAGTGTAAATACCTAAACAGCAAATGTCAAATGTCTGTATCATACTGCATGTTATGTAAGAGCCGCAGGCTAGAATTGATCGACAACTCACTGCAACCAGATGATGATGAGCAACTTGAGCAGCTACAGGACCAGACAGCTAATCCTGGTGCTCCTGAAGGCTCTTCCCAGCAATTCAACCAAGCTGAAACCTCCGTCAAGCTGTAGTGGCTTTGACTGAGCGTCTGTGATGAGAAACAATGCCAGTTCAAGTCTCACCAGAACACAAAATACTGAAAACTTCACTCTTATGTTAAAGGAATAGTGCTCACCCTCAGGTCATCCAAGATATACATGAGTTTGTTTTTTCATTGGAACAGATTTGGAGAATTAGCATTACATAACTTGCATTACATCAATGGATCTTCTGCAGTGAATGGGTGCAGTCAGAATGAGAGTCCAAACAGCTGATAAAAACATCACAATAATCCACACCACTCCTGTCCATCAATTAAATATTTTGAAGTGAAAAGCTGCCTGTTTTCAAGACATTTTTAACTTTAAACCATTTGCTTCCAGCTAAAATATAAGTCCTCTGTCCATAATATTGATTTCTCCAGTGAAAAAGTTGTCTTGTCTGAATCAGGAGAGAAATATGCACAGATCAAGCACTGTTTACAACTGTCCAACAGTTTTAAATGAATACATTAGCGGATTTTGATATGAGAGGATAACAGTGGATGGTCTTTTTCACAATTTTTCATGGATTATGGACTATATATTTTGGACAGGAATGACAGTTTAGAGTTCAAATGCCTTTAACAAACGCAGCCTTTAACAAGATGTTAATTGATGGACTGGAGAGGTGTGGATTACTTCTGGATTAATCTGATGTTTTTATCAGCTGTTTGGACTCTCATTCTGACGGCACCCATTCACTGCAGAGGATCTATTGGTGAGCAAGTGATGTGATGCTAAATTTCTATGAATCTGTTCCAATGAAGAAACAAACTCATCTACATTTTGGATGGCCTGAGGGTGAGTAAATTTTCATTTTTGTGTGAACTATTCCTTTAATGCAAAAACATGTATACATTGTTATGCATTATAAAGGAACAGCTGACTTGAAAATTAAATGTACTCATTTCAAACCTGCATACATTTTATTTTATAAAACAATAAATAATATATTTTATACTTTATATGTTCTTGCTGGAATACACAGTCAATGCAAATTAATCACCATAATTTATATGCACTGATATCAATAGCTTACATCATGTCAGTTAAAGGCTTTAAAAAAATTACACTTCACCTTTAAGCATTAACACACTGCATCTCATGTCAATCAGCCTGTAATGACTCATATTTTTATTCAGTGTTTGTATGCAGCCTTTCACACAGATTTCTGTTCATGCATTATTCATGCATCCTGTACTAACAATTAGTTTACAGATATATACACTGAAAACAAATCATACAAATCAAAAAATGCTGTTGTCCCTATCATGGAGGATGTTTTTTGCGTGAGAAGTGGATCATTAATGACTCCATAGAGAGCAGCTCAGTGGCCGTCTGCCCTGTCCTGCTCTCAACTTCTTTCTGTTCGAACAAACCAACTTTATTCTGTAGAGAGATTCATGCATGACCACAGTGACACCCAACTGCAACTTCCTGGTCTGAAAAACGGCAAAATATAAACAAGGGCTTTTCATCTCTGTGAAGGCCTGACAGAAAAGCTATGATTAATGAGAGACAGAAAGAGAAAAAGCGAGAGAAACTAGGCTGCACAGGCCAACTCATCCTTATACAGAGATGGGTTGTTGTTTATGATGCATTTACTCAAGTCTAGCCAGACAAACATATGAATATTAATGGAATGTTGTGTAATGTCAGTTTATGTTAATGCCATGCTAATTCATTTATATTAATAGAAGGTTTTAGAAGGTGCAACAAGAAATGAGATGATGTGGAGAAACTCCTGAAATGCTGTAATGTTGAGATCAGTTGCTATATACGTTTCAACATCCACCTGTTTCACAAATACAACTTAAAGCAGTTAAAGGAACAGGTCACCTAAAATAAAAACATTGTCGATTTTCTCACAAAATGGGAATATAACAACGTCTAATACGGGAACAAATCATTTTCAGAGTCATATTTTTTCAATGACTCGTTTGATCAAGTTCACAGTAAGTTCTGAATTGTCGTTTACTGAAAATCTTCATCTGAGCTCTGATGCATTCATGACAGAAGTAACAAGTACAATTTTAAGTTTCTCATGCAAAACTATTGTATGCCTTCAGCTAGGATTTGAAATACAGTGCACAAGTTGTATGGACCAGTTTTATAATACCTTTGTGGTGCTTTTGCATTTTTTTGATGCTTAAAAACTCACGATTCATTGCAAGTACATAAAATGAGCAAACCCTACATTAATAGGGACATCGCCTATGAAGGAATTCACCTTTTCCTTTTCAAAGAACAAATTTATGTAGGTTTAGAAGAAAAATGTTCATTTTAAAGTGTGCTATAAGTGAACATCTCAAGATCTAATTCCAAAACAATTCATGACTCAAGTCATTTTTTACTGTTATTTTAATATTGTTTGTATTATTATTCTATTTATTCATATTTTGAATAAACTTTTATTTTTAGATTTTCAATAACATTACATTTTAAATAAATAAAAAAATAAATAAAAATGTAGTTTAACTTTTAATAATTGTATGTTTTTGCCATTTTTATAAATGTTTGTTTATTAAATATTTCTATACAGCTTTAATGTATTTTTCCTTAGTAATTTTCGTACTTCAAATTAAACCTATTTATTTTTGAAGTATATAATTTTCGTTTACATTTTTACATCTAATATTTGTTTTATTTTATTTCAGCTTTATTTCAGTTAATGAAAACAATTTTTAATCACTTTCTAAGGACCCAAATGCTGTGCAAGAGATTTGTTTAGCAAAGTGACTCACTGCTAAATGCATAAAACCTGAAAATTGTTTTGTTATTGACAATCAGTGGCTGTGCACATTTAAATGCACGTTACATGTCTCTTGATTGCGGTTCTTGCGTAAATACATTCACACCGCAGAACTAATAATGACATTTAAATTCGAATTACGAATTTTTGCACATTGTTTGAACTGCAATGAATCAATGTCCATCTCTGGTTATTAAAACTAAATGCAGTGCAGATGATTCAAATCAAATAGACACTTCACAGATTATTGAGACATCTCTGCTTCTTTCTCCCCATTTCTAGGTCAGAAATGAGTGGCGCAGGAACGTTTCAGCTGGTCAAATGTTGGATCATCCTCAAACTAACAATGAAAAGAGCGTTCACACACAGACACACACACACCATACCAAGAGAAGAGGAGCGTGGGGGGGTGAGAGAAAGAGAAAGAGAGAGAGAGAAACGCTACAGATGCAGGAGGTGGTGCTTGGACACATTTTAGAGGCGTAAAGGCCTGCCTCATTTGGCGTAGATCAGATCTTTTACAAAAAGCCACATCCAGCACTCAAAACAAGAGAAAGTCGCCGCCGGCTGCTGCCAGCATCCTCACCCCACCGCAGGAGTAACAGCAGCCTGGCTGTTGCATCAACAACACGTAGCTGGACATGAATCCCGGCAGTCTGCGTGGCGTTCTGGACGTCAGCAACACAACCTGGGCTCTGTCGGAGCGCTCTGTGCTGCAGCCCATGTGGGATTACCTTCAGCAGAACCATGAGAGCACCTTGCGCTCACCGCTGTTTCCCGTCATCCTCTCAGTGTCCATGTACCTGGTGCTGGTGTTCTTCTACACCGTGCTGGACCTGCTGGCTTCCACCTGGCCCTCCATCCAACGCTACCAGATCCACCAGGACCGCACCATCACCTGGTCCAACATCGGCTCCACTTTGGCGCTCACCACATACAACCATCTGCTCTACATCTTCCCCGCGGCCGTAGCCCAGTGGCTCTGGCGGCCGCCCGTGCCGCTGCCCCGCGAGGCGCCCACGCTCACTGCCTTCCTGCTGGGAATCGTGGGCTGCACCGTGGTGTTCGACTTCCAGTACTACTTGTGGCACCTGCTGCATCACCGTGTCGGCTGGCTCTACCGCACCTTCCACGCGCTCCACCACCAGTATCGCCAAACCTTCAGCCTGGTTACGCAATACCTGTCCGCTTGGGAGCTCTTCAGCGTGGGCTTCTGGACCACCGTGGATCCTTTGCTCCTGCAGTGCCACTGTCTCACCGCCTGGGCGTTCATGCTCTTCAACATCTGGGTGTCCACTGAGGACCACTGCGGGTACGACTTTCCTTGGGCGATGCATCGTCTGGTTCCCTTCGGCCTTTGGGGTGGAGCGCTGCGGCACGACGCTCACCATCAGCAGCCGGGCACTAACTTTGCGCCTTTCTTTGCCCACTGGGACTGGCTGGGGGGAACCGCAACCATGCCGGCTCCTGTGAAGACAAAAACGCGGAAAGAAAGGGACGAAAAGGAAGCCTGATGCTCTGCTTTCCCTTTCACACCCTCGCTCTCATCTCTCTCTTCACTCCATCTGTCCCGCCCTGTCTCGCACGTTCCCCGTCGCTATTCATCTTCTCCCTGAACTGCAGATCAAGTGTCTTACTAACAAACCAGTAGAGAAGCAAGCAGCACATTCCTGGCGAAAGCGTCCTGCTCCTTGAATGTATAAAGTATCTTTTCTTGCAAATCTATCTATTTTTCTAAATAATAATAATAAAAAAAACTCTAGCATTTGATGGCCAATTTGTGGAGTTTTGTGGCATATCTCAGGTTTGTAGTTTTGGCCTAATGTCTTTCAAAAAGATTATGTGTGTTCAAAATGGCTTGTATTCCAATGCTTGTTATTGTATTTTGTAATTTTTACTAAACTTGAGTCAATAAAATGCTGTGTTGTTTGTTAAGTTTACCTTCAGCTGTGTTGATATGCATTCGAGGATGCTTTGCAACCTAAAAAAAAACACGCTGACCGTTATAAATGTTAGAGAAGAGGAGCGTATGAAGTAACTGTGTGGCATGTTGGCTAACACAGTTGGCTCACTGTGATTGCTAGAAAGATCTAAGACTACTTACATCATCATCCCTGCTGCTGTTTGTGTTTGCTAATATAAATTCAAAATGTTCAAAATACAGACAACACAAGTAATTTTGAGCATGATAATTGGGTTGACATAGTCATTGTAAAGTTTAAAGGCACAATTTACTCAGCCTAATGTCATTCCAACTTCGTATTACTGTCTTTCTTTCGTGAAACACAAAATGAGATGTTTGCCAGAATGTCCGAGCTGCTCTTCCAGCAAAAGTGGATAGTGATTTAGTTGTAAAAACAAGACAAAATGCACTACATTCCATGCCTTCTGAAGCCATACTGTACATGTGTGTGACAATCAGACCAAAATTTAAGCCACCAGAGCTCTGAAGATTGTGTTTACTTAAAAAATGATGCATCATACCTGGTTGTACATCATTGAGGCTCTACTGTTCTTGAACATCACATGACCGATCAAGTAAAAAAAAAAGTGACTGTATATAACATTTGAGAACTGCATAAGGCTTAAAGGAATAGTTCATACATATGTCATAATTTACTCACTGTTATTCCGTTTTGTTCAATGAAACAATCTGCTTTTGAGCTGCTCTTACAGCGAAAATAGATAGGTTTATACTGCCAAGGTGTAAAAAAAAGACAAAAAGCTCCATAAAATGTGAGTTCTGCACTCTATTCCAATTCTTTTGAAGCCATAAGATAGATTTGCGTGCGAAACAGACCTTTTGTTAATTTTGTTCATTTCACTTTTTGATATATCATGCCAAGTGGTACGTCACGAAGGCTGAACAATATTGGTTGACACTTGAGAACTGCATTAGGCTTAAAGAAAAAAAAATTGGTCATAATTTACTCACCTTCATGTCATTCCAACTCCATATCCTTCTTACTTCCATGAAACACAACATGAGACATTCAGCAGAATATCTGAGCTGCTCTTCCACTGAAACTACATGGTGATTTATTCTGCCAGGCTTTTAAAAAAAGACAAAAAAGCACCATAAATTGATAGTTGTGCACCATATTACAAGACTTCCGAAGCCATACCATAAAGTTGTGTCCAAAAGAGAGCTCTGAAATCTCATTTGCAATTATGGTAAATATAAAAAGGCACTTTCTGACATATAGGATGCTAATGCTATTGGCTCTCATATATCACCTGACAAATCATGCTATGACAAGTTTAATAAAAAGTCATTTTAATATTTTGCTATTTTTCGACAAATACGATATTTTAAAGACTGCCAGGGTCCAAAACAACATTTTATCTCATTGACCTTAAAAGCACAGACAAAACACTGTTCAAAATATTTTCAGAGTCAGGTTTGGAACACCATGAGGGTAAGTAAATGAATTTTTATTTTTACATGAACTATTTCTTTAAATTTTGGTCAGTTCTTTACACTAAGGTATCAAATGGCTTCAGAAGACTTGGAATATAGAGTATGATTCATATGGACTACTTTTATGGGTTGAAATGACAATAGGGGAGCATAAATTAAGACAAAATTCTAGAACTATAGAAAGAAATGTGAATGTGTAAATGTGTTTACACTTTAGGATATGGATGTCCAACCGGCCTGAACATACGCCACAGCATGCATTGTTTGTTTTCAGCCATCATTTGGTTCTATGCCACACTGTTATTCGACAGTTTTACATATGAGAAGCCCGTAGAGAATCTGGGCTGAGATCAGTCTACAACCAAAGCAGAGAGGCAATGCTAATTAATCATCTTCTCTTTCAGCCTCCCCCCTCTGGCACATGGAGAATAGCTCTCCATGCTTTAAAAGAGAGAGAGAGAGAGAGAGAAATTCAGATCAAGTTGGCTTATGACACCAGGAACTGAACAATTTCTGATATGATTCAGATTTTTTCAATTTAAGATACCAGCGTGCAATGTTGTACAACACAGATGACCTTTCGCATAGGGGGCGGTGGTGCTATCTGCAACCTTTGGCTCGCTCTGAGGAGGCCAAACAAACAAAGAAACATGAAAATCGGAGCTTCGCGGCATTTGTGCATGCGAGGCTGAGCAGTACCTGGCTTTCGTCCAGCAGCTCAGTATCTCTGAAGACCTCAGGCTGAGCTCTCTGAACAGTAAGTTGTTATCTGCAGCTCAGCACAGGAAACACTGGAACATTTCCCATCAGGCACTGTTGTGGACGCCTCCCCCTCTGGCACTGCAACAGAGGGGTCCTTGAGGAATGTGGAAACTGGGAGAAAATGTGGACTGTGCTTTAAGCAAGTAGTTATGCAGGAGAGATAAGACAATGCTTAGACAAATCAACGAGTTGTCTGTGAACATCAGAGAGCTCACAATAGAAATGATTGCATTCACATTTACACTGAATAAGACATCATCCACCCAAGTTGACAAGAACTAAACTCACTTCTTTACACTAAATAATATATCACGGAATAATCATCACATCTCACCATGCTACTTGTATTATTTCTGCATCATATAATATGTATATTTTGCACAGTATGCATATTTTATGTATGCAACACTCTGATTACCTATTTGCAATATACAGCTATGCAAACTATACTGTATCCCACAATGTAATGCATTAGACTTGACCTTCCAATTCCACTGTGTAGAATGAAGTAGAAGCAATATTAGTGCTCATCTCCTGCCAAAAGTCATTAAGACATTTTTTTTTACCCCAAATTGTATTAAAAAGGCAAACTAACTTTATAACTTGCACACAAAATTAATTGTGCAAAAGAGATGCACAAATCTGCAGCAGACTACCGTTTGAAACGTTTATAGTTCAATATTGCAAACTATTTTACACATTACTTAAAAATAGTACGTAGTACATAGTATATACTGTGCAGTAAACAGTACACTAATACTTCATTCTGAACAGCCGCTGAATAGGCTACATGAGTGCTGCACTTACCAGATCTGTGCAGTAGATGACGCTGTGTTCCATACTCTTCCATCAACGTTAGAAATAGACTAATATGGGTGACCAGCAGTGTTGGGAAAGTTACTCTGAAAATGTAATCACATTTCTGATTACTCCTTTTAAAAGTAATCACGTTACTGTTCTGATTACTTTATTTAAAATGTAATTAGTAATTAGTTACATTATTAGTTACGTTACTTTTTTCTCCATGAAATGTATGAAATCCCTGCATACACGCTCCCGATAAATATTTGTTATTAAAGCATCAACATTCACAGAACACTGTTATTTTTAACTAAAGCAAGCGGCTGCTGCGTGCATGGGTTGGCATGGCAGAATGCCAGCAAAGAGCGCTGCATTTATAATCTCTAAAAGACATTTGTAAATTAAAAAAGTAATGCGTTACTTTACTAGTTACTTGAAAAAAAGTAATCTGATTACGTAACTCGCATTACTTGTAATGAGTTACCCCCAACACTGGTTATAATGAGAGGATTCATGAGCACGCAAATTTCAGCACTGCATTGCTCAACGCTGCAAACACGTGTTAAAGCCTAAATAGAAACTCTGCATAGGCTTGCACCTGTTAATCGTTTATATTTTATATTAGTTCATGTTGCTTTTGTGCAATAGATGAATAAAAATGTATTTGTTTTAGATATTTTATGTTTAGATATTTCTATTTTGCGGGAGTCCCGTGAATAATTTTATTCTCCCGCATCCCGCACACACACGAGTGTCTACCCGCCCGCACCAGCACTCGCTCATCTTGTCCCGCGCCGCGCTCTGTTGCGTCGGGTCTCGCGGGTGCAGGTCTCTAATCCACTGGCACTTGACTCGGCAGTGTGTGTGCTACATCCTTTTTTTGTTACAATATCTAGATTATAAAACACTGCATTATGTCAGCAATGTAACGCGGCAGTAACGTATAGAGACCTCGGCTTGTAACTATACTCTAATTACTATTTTAACAATTATAACGCGTTAAATTACTCCGTTACTAAAAAGTAATCAAATTACAGTAACGCGTTACACAGTAATGCGTTACTGCCCAACACTGGTGACCCGACATCCCGTTTTTCCCGGGACAGTCCCGTATTTCAGCTCTATTTTTAGTGTCCCGACTTATTTTGAAAAAATCATGTTTTGTCCCGTATTTTAAAATTTCTTTATGACTGGTGATCATAGCGAGTAATAGTAGTGTTCTGTCACACGAGAACAGCCTAATCAAAGGTAACCAAGCTCGTCGTAGAACAAAATTACCATCCAATCACAATTCGTTATTGAATAACTTGCAGTTAGTGACGGTCAAAAAAGGCTCCCGACCCCCTAGTATATTACGTTTATTCGGTCTTAAAGGGACAGCAGCCCAATTAAATACCTGTCTGTCTTTTTAATGTTAATCAAACAACAAAAGATGTTAAATAAATGTATACATGTTAAACCTACTGTATTAGAAAAACGAGTTTATTTAATATTTAATTAGTATCTATTGTATTTGTCTTACGGTTTGTAATTTGCTTCTTTATTTTTAATAAATATATGTGGTATGTGGTACAGATCGTGGTCATATTTCACGACCCCACCCCCACCCCGTCCCGTATTGAACCATAATAAATCTGGTCACCTTACTAATATAATGGTAATGATTCACAGTAAAAGATACAATTGAGAAATACAGTACAAAGCATTGTCATTCTATTTTTAACTGAAATAAATGTAAATTATTCCACATTATATTAAGGTTATAAGGCCATTTACAATGTGTTTTACACGAAAAAGCAAATTAAAATTTGATTATTTTTATTTTTCATTTCCATTTTAAATTAGTAAGTCCTTGAAAATGTCTAAATAAATAAATAATTACATATGTCCTGCTATTTTTTTTAAATCAATATTTAATCTAACCCCACGAGACTTGTTCATGAGTTTTGCAACATTGACACTGTTATTGAACTGGATTGAATCAACACTGAACTAGATAGATAGACAGACAGACAGACAGACAGACAGAGACAGAGTGTGAGAAATGTGAATGCTTTGACTGGGACCACAACCACCAAAAAAACCTGCGTCAACATGCTCAGCTCAACTGGTTTTACCTATCGTTGTGTTTTTGCTAAAACAAAGAGCCACAGAGACAAAGAGCTTCACAGACAGGTACTATTTTTAAAATATAGGCCAACACACATCCGTCAAAGACTCGAGACCCCGACAGACACAGCAGTGAATAATAAATAATTGTCTTGAGAAGTGATCCTGAATCTTAAACTGCAGGTGGCGGTGCATGGGCACATGCAATTGAACAGCCGAATGAAAGACAAGGAGACTGAGGTGTATTGTTTGCACAAATCCACATACTATCTGTTCAGGAAGCAATCCAAAATGTCAACATTTACATACAGTCAAACTCACTAATACTCATTATCTTACAGGTTATAATGTATACCTGTCCCTACTCTGCTTTATGCATCCCTGAGGTTTGTTCATAAAGCTGAATAACAGGTTGTCAGACACATGGAGGGAGGAAAGGGGGAGTGAATAGACAAAGAAAGAGAGCAGAGGGAGGGAGAGAGGATAGAAAGAGAAGTAACGTCTTCCTCTCTGTGCTGTCAGCGTTATGCAAAAGGAACTTCTCGCTTAAACACTGCTGGTCTCTCATAAACAGAAAATGCCAAAGTTCACAATCTTTCTGTCTTTTAACAGCTAGTGGTTTGCTTCGTACCTTAAAATATCTGTACTGGAAAACTTTAAAGTGGTGTTTGCTAAGCAAGTGCCACTATTACTCATACCTCAGGTTAGAGATTTGAACAAACATCCAAGTATTAAACTTTTATGCTGTAGGCCTACTCTTTATGCCACAGACTTCAATTATACCTCAAATATGTTGCTTTTTAAGGAAACATTTGCTATTATTATCCTTATTACAGTTGATGATAAAATGTTTAGTGAAGTAGAAGTTTAGTGAAGTAGTTTGCAGTGAAGTAGGGACTGCATCTAAAGAATATCAAAAAGAAAAGGTTATTTTGAGTAAGTAACCACTTAGCAACGTGCTAGAAATAGCCTACCCTAAAACAAAGAACATAGTGGCAAGTTCTGCATGGGCAATTTTCTTCACATAATGTGAAAATCTAAATTTATTTGAATTAAGGCGTGGTCACAGTAACCGATGTTCAGCGAAATTTCGCGGGCGAAATCCAGTCATTCACATGGGAACTGCCAGATATGGAGCAGGGTTGCCACTGTTGCCAAAGTTCGCGGTTTTCCCGCGGAATGTGATATTTAGCCCCTGGAGTGCACATTTTACAAGGGGAACCCCATCAAAAAATCGTGTATTTTACCCACAGTCTATGATTTTACCCCCGGAACGCGATTGGGCAAGTTTTAAAGTCCCCCTGTAGTCAAAACTTTTATCCTTTAAAACTCATCTTTGATCATCAAAATGACATATTTAAATGTTTTTTCTTGTGAAAATAATTTTCTCATGCCTTAAAATAGCTTGAATGCAACTCTACCCCCTTGCCTCATTTACTATACGCGGATCTATGAATACGCAAATTAGCCCCGCCTCCACTCAGTCACACACCCAAGAGTGTCTGTCTGCGGACTGCAAGAGGAGGGCGTAACTGGAAGAAGGGGCGTAACTTGAAGTTTTCCAAATCACACAGAACCACACGAGATACCAAAACGAGATGTTGTTGGCAAGATGGCCGCTTGTATAGAGACAACGGTGAGAATATTTTTTTTAATTTGGATTTCATTAACTAGCTGCGTAACAAGAACATGGCCAATTTAAGTTTATAGGACAACTAAACTATCAATTTAAACAAAAATTTACCGTCAACTACAGACGTTGCATCCATCGATTCCGCCATGTTTCTCATTGACACGCCCCCAACTCGGAAACTCGGGGCTTAAAGAAAATTTCGAGTTTCCTACTCGTAATAACGACTTTGTGGTGACACAAAAAACACGCGGGTTATTATTCAAGTTAGCAGTTCTAAATACAAATAAATAAGCGCTAACAGCACATGACATCGTGAAAATAGGAGGAAATATTAACGGTTACCGAAACATCTATAGAAAAATGTTTACCGTTACCGGATTAACCTGGCTGCCTTCTCCCTCTGCTTTGCAGCAGTTAATGATATGCTAAGGATAGAATCAGTGTTGCCAACTTCTTTCAATAGAAAGTAGCTAAAGCCAGTTTGAAAAGTCTTAAGACTACATAACCAGCTCTCCCTTCCAAGACGTTAATCTGCACAAAAATCCTGCTTTATATTTGAGCCATCATCTGCGCACTGCGCATCGTAAACGCACATAAGAAAAGACAAGACAAAGACAATTCCTGTGCTGTGATTTCGGCTATATTTGCATGTAAAATTAGAGAAGCAACATAATGTCTATTTTAACTGAAGGCGCTGCTCCTCTCAGCCGCTCGCTGTACCGAGCAGACGCAGAGAGAGAGGTGTGTGCGCGCTGACCTCGCACAGTTGCATCAGTACCAGCGATCACAGAGACTCGCTAAGGTTTGTCCAAGAAGTCGCTAGATTTGTCGCTAGTTGCTTTTTTGGAAAAAAAGTCGCCGGGGGGTCTGAAAAGTCACTAAATCTAGCGACAAAGTTGCTAAATTGGCAACACTGGATAGGATCCCTTGACGCGATTGGTTATTGAATTTTGTGACGTAGCAAAAAAAAGGTTGTTTCAAACCGCGTTTCTGTGACTGCCATTGGGAAACTACAGTTTTAAGGAGAAAATACTCAGCAATGGTGTTGATAAATGGATTGGCACATGGTTTGTCTAAAAGCATATTAAAAACACCACATAGACAAATAAACAACATAAAAAAACTTGATTTTAACCACAGGGGTACTTTAAAGTCCACATGAAATCAAAATTAAAGTTTTTTGGGTGTTAGTATCAATATGTTAGTCTTAAGGTTATCTATAAGGCAGTGTGCTCCTAAACAGTGACAAAATTCGCATTTAGAAGATATAAGCATTCAAAGCTTGCAGTTCATCACTTCCGCCAAAACGGCTCAACGATTTTTTGAGGTCACATCGTACTTCAGCTTCTCATCAAACTTTCTGTCCAATCAAATGCTCGCTAGAATCCGAAGCGCCTACACTATAAAATAGACGCTGAAGCAGCGGCTGAAATCTGTTTCAGTAAAAATGACGTCAACACAGAGTAACGCTGTGTGTTTCTAAGCATTTCAGGGGACCTTTAAGTAGCAATTGGGCGGAAACCAACTTGCCAACTCTGCTTAACAAAACTAGCCCAGTCACGTTTTTTCTGCGCGTTTTCACTCCGTTACACCTGTAACTAAAAACTAACAAAAAAAAAAAAACCAAACAAAAAAAAAACAGCGGAATCAGTATAAAAGTTTATTTATTTTTTTTTATTGAGATAACAATAGGGGAATACAAAGACATTTAAATCTGTAAAACAATAAAACCAAAATTCTGCATCTTAGATCACATATCAATCATGTTTCTAATACATCAAATATCCTTTTCAGCAGCCTAGGTGTCTTTACAGCTTTTCGATTGTTCTGTATTGAAGTTAGAGAGTCGTAAAAAAGCTTCAGATCAGTGGAAAATAGTCTACCATTTGGTACAGTTGATATACATTTTGCTTTATGTATATATTTCCCTAATAGAATAAGAAGTTTAATTATATTATCCATTTCCAATAAACCAGTATCACAATCCATAAACAAAACCATTACATCAGTTATAGTGACAAACTTGTAAAATAACTCAAAAAGAAACAAAGAAACTTGGGACCAAAATAATTTGATAAAATTACAACTGAAAAATAAGTGTACAATTGTTTCAGTTTCTTCTTTACAAAAACGGCATAATGGCGAAAACCCTTCTTTAAACTTACTAATAAAATCGTTACATGGATAGTATCTGTTTATTATTTTAAAGTGAGTTTCTTTGACTTTATTAGGAATTACATATTTATTTATATCTGACCACATATTCTTAAAAACAAGGAAGTGATAATCTTGTTTCCACTTCACCATTGCCTTAGGTGAAGCACTTTTTTCTTTGGTTAATATTATTCTGATATACATATTATTAAATTTTTTATCCCTAATGGAAAGGCCCCCAACAGTCAGATTAGGAAGAGAACCAATTGCAGGATTATACATCTTTTCGTTTTTTATAAGATAAGAGTAGTTTCGGGGAGATACAATGAATGAGTTTTAAATATTCTTTAGAAGATACATTTGATTTGTCCCAAGATAATTAACAAATTCATTATAATTATATAGGTCACCTGACTGATTTATCAATTCTGTAACAAAAATTAAACCTTTGTTGAACCAATCGTTCCAAAAAATGGTTTTGTCTTTGAATAATATATACTGATTATTCCAAATAACACAGGAATGGGGAGAGAAATTGTGTTTGTAGACTAATTTCCATGCATTCAAAGCTTGTTTGTGAAAATTAGACAACTTAATTGCACTGTAAAATCTAATTAGTTGGGCTTACTTAAAAAAAGCATGCAAACCGATTGCCTTGAAAAAACTAAGTAAAGTGAAATAGGAATAGTATGTTGTACTGATAGATGCTTAGTTAGTATAGTTTACTTACACAAGAGTTCTAGTAACTAAAAAAGAACTGTAGGGGGAACTTGATCCTTTCATTTAGGTTTATTCATGACTTAGTATAGCCACTCACTGACTCCCAGAGTGCATTGCGGCATGAATCAATTATGCAGTTGCTTTGTTTTACAGTTGTTGATTTTATTTGACAATT
>NW_015537939.1:4167856-4204593 GCF_001515605.1 Sinocyclocheilus anshuiensis | reverse complement strand
CATATTATCACACACTATTTAAGGATTATATAAACCCAAATAAAAGCATCTCATGGTATTTATGAAAAATGAAATTTAATAAAGCTCTTTAATAAACAGACAATAAATGCACCAATGCTTTAATTAGAAGATGGGTCACTTTCTAAAAGTAACTTATTTATTACTTTTATTTCTTTGAAATCAAATAACTCTGACTTCATGATGCATTGCTGCTTTAACAGAAAGAAAATTATGGTAACGTAAACCAAGTTCCAAGTGCCCAACCAAAGGGAACGCTAATCACTATAATGGTGATTTAAAAAAAAATTTTTTTTAGGAAAATCAACATCAATTTATGAAGTGAGCTTATGTGATGTTCTCTCAAATATTTCAGTTGTATTGAAAATTCAACATTCAAGATGACTTTGGGAAACGAGTTAATGCAACTAATGAAAGATAACTGCAGACATGGAGGAAATGGGTGGAAAGTTTAAGACTCTTTTTCTTTTCTTCTTCTTCTGTTGTTATGTTGCACATTAGCAACATATTAGTGCACTGCTGCCTCTCACTGGTTTATTAATATCATTGGTTCCTTTGTGGCTACTTGAATATTTTAAGTAAGTGTCACTCAAAACAGTAAGTAAATTGTTTTATTTGCCTTGAAAGTAGCTGTAACTTAATAAAACCTAGTAAGTATAACAACTAAGTAAAGGTAACTAACTAAATCTAAGTAAGGTAAACTATTGGATTTTACAGTGTGGGAGTTTAGTGCACTTGAAATCACAAGCAAGTTGAAAATTAAGACCACCACATTCTTTGAAGATTAGATTGGGAATAAGAAACCATGGAAGGTTATTTTCACAAAGACAGTGCTTGATCCAATTCATTTTAAATATATTATTGATAGTGTCAAAATCTAAAGCATTTAGTCCTCCTTCTGATTATGGTTTTTCCTTTTAATATACTTTGTCTTGCCTCTCCAGATAAATTTAAGTAAAAATTTGTCAACTGCAGCACACATTTTAGAAAAATCAGTATAAAAGTAGCTCAATTCCGTGGACTTGGCAACACAGATCTGGAGTTTTTCGTAGGGACGAAATTTCGCGATGCTAATTTCGGTCGTGTTCAGGACAGGCGAATTTGCTGCGCTGACCAGAAAGCCCTTGCGCTTCATACATCTCTACTACTGACTGTGGACAATATGCATATTTTTACACGTGAAATTTCACTAATGTCACCTTTATGCTATGTAGCCTATAACATGACAATGTCACTGAGTTTACCGCCTTCACCCACACCATAGTATGCTGCAAAAACCCACTTGTCAAACACATCTAATAATTATTCCAATGATGCCAGTGAGAAACTGCAACCTAAATGCCACGAACAAGACCAGTGCGGTATTCATAGCAACGTCAAAAGGCAAACACATCTAGAAATGGTCAGGAAACTGTGAAGTCGAGGATTGAGAATCTGTGTGTGTGAAATTGGATCATCGGAGAGTGAGACAGCGTAAGAAAAAGAGGGAGACAGAGAGTTTGTGTATCTTATTTGAGACTTAGGATGGTCGCAGCCCAGCCCAGCCCAGAGGCTACATATATCTGACCCCACACAATATAGTCACCTGAGACCGAGGGAAATGTAAATGAGCGAGATGAATGGACACTTTCAGATATTGATGCTACCGGAGGGGCTGGAAGATATGGAAGCCTGTTTCCACCTATGGGTAAATAAAATGGTGATTGTGAGATAAGTTTGAATAAAGAAATACAGTCACATTGGAATAAATTAACACAATTAGAAAAACAAAATCACATTTGTTATATATGAAGTCATTGCAAGATATACACTACTATTAAATTGTTTGGGGTCAGTAAGAATTTTTAATAAAGAAATTAATATTTTTATTCAGCAAAGACACATTAAACTGGTCAAAAGTGAGAGTAAAGACATTAATAATAGGCCTATTACAAAATATTTATTTCGAATTAATTCTGTTCCTTTGAAATTTTTATTCATCAAAGAATCTTGAAAAATCATGTTTTCCACAAAAATATTAAGCAGTACAGCTGTTTTCAATAGGCCTATTGTTAATAAGGAAATGTTTCTTGAGCAGCAAATCAGCATATTAGAATAATTTCTGAAGGATCATGTGACACTGAGGACTGGAGTAATGATGCTGAAAATTCAGCTTTGCAACACAGGAATAAATTACATTTTAAAATATACTAACCTTACCAACCCCAAACTTTTAAACAGTATTTCTTTTTTTTTTCTAAGGCAGAAACAGGTTTTTATAAGTAGAAGTCAATTCAGGCAAGTTACTCCGTTTTATTATCAGCAGCTGACATATTGCTCATAGTTAGTGGTTTTCTATACACAGTATTTTTTAAGTGCTGCAGAAATTAATAATTCAACTCACGTGGCTTGTTGAGCAGAAGTGTGCAATACTTTTCTAAGAAATCTGACTTGTAGATAAAAAAAAAAAGTCCAATAAACATCTCACTTTCCCCTCTTCAATAAAAAAAATGGTGTTCAAACCTAAAGAGACTCAAAGAATCAAAGGTCTAAAGCTAGTTAAACAGGTTTAGAAGGTTTCTATTGACACAGACGATATTGTGAGTAATATGCTAAACATTTGGAGTGGACAGAGTCACACTCACTTATCAATAGAGTACAGTGTGAATTCACTAGAGCAGCAGTTTCACTGATAAAATCAGACAAGTCAACATAGCAGGATATTTCAATATGAAACATGCTCATACTAGTAATCAAAGCAGGATAGACATTTAAAAGTGCTCTATTCATTAAAACAAAAGCAGAATGAATTTTTGAAAATCGTTGTGTAAACAGGTTTTCATTTACATAATAATTAACATTTAGCAGATTTTTTATATCCAAAGCAATTTAATCTTACACAAATTCACTCTGCTCAATTGCTCATGTTTCATGAGGCACATTTTGTCCCCACAAAAGTTACTAAAAATGTTCAACCAAAGGAATGTTAACATTTTGTAGCCGAAAGATAACATCATGACGTCTTACGTCACAAGGTTAAGCTTCATGGTTTGTGTTGATGACACAGCTTTTCATAGTTTCCACAAACAACATATGACTCACTAATACAAAATGTTTTATACTCCACATGTGATCCAAAAAACGCAATCATAATAGGAAACTAACAATTCAGCGGAAAAACAAATTTTCGAACAAATAAAACATTTATTTAGAAGTCACTGTGCTTTTAGGGGTAAAGTGGGCTACTTGTGTTAACAGCTGCATTTCCTTGTAAGAGGTACAGTGACATCTGATAAACAAGGTGTGAATGAAGGTTCAGACACACACTGAACTGACTGGGAATTCTCTAGAACACCACTTTTGAGATAATGAAGTTACAGTTGAATACAGTTACAGTTGAATTTAGAAAATGAATCTGCATGAATTTAGAAAAATATAATTCCAACATGCGCATCACAGACAAGAATAGTGACCTAATTATGGCTATATAATACAGTGAGGTATAAAAATAATAAGTCATTGTGACTAACAGGCAAAAACAAAAATATCGCTAATCAGTTTTGATACAAAAGAAAAAATATTAAAAACAGAACAAATTCTGGCTGAAAGATGAAATTAAAACATACTTACATTTCAAAGCATTGTTGTTGTTTTTTTACCCATTGCAGGCTGGCAAATTCACATTAAATATTTCACAAAGCCCATCTGAACAATATTAAATGTAACAACAGAACGATCTGGCTGGAATGCTTGTCTTCAAGTTTTATGAGACTGCTTTGGCTTCAAGACCCTGAGTTTTAGACTGAACGCTATAGAAACAGAGACTGTTCTGTTCAAACTCTTTGTGGCTCCTTCTTCAGCTTTGGGGTTCTACGAAGGTCTCTGAAGCAAGATGTCTTCATAAACGCTTCAATCTGCTCTCAGACAGTTTCAGTATCATCCAATGGAGAACACGGAGCATGAATATGAAGTCAAATCTTATGTATATTCCACAGATAAATACATAAACTCGCGTCCATCATGGTCCATGTCCATCTGCTCTCAGCAGTTGCTGCTTTCTGTGTTGCCTGTGCTGGAAGTATATGTGTTGGACCTTTTAGAATACTTCATTGAGTGGAACGAGACCTTCCTCCTCTCCACCATTCGACTGCTACGGCACAGTAACGTGTTCTTGACGTGCTCCCTGAACTCATCCGAGACATAATAGTAGATGAAAGGGTCCATGCAGCTGTTGAGACTGGCCAGGCACAGTGTCATGATGTAGAAACCATAGCCGTTATTGGCCCAGCCTTTTCGCAGGACAGCGTAATGCACGACCAACATCACATTACTTGGGATGAAGCAGACCAAGAACGTTATGAGCACCGTTACGATGAGAACCACAGCTCGTTGGCGGCTTTTTCCAGCATTGCCCTCGATTGTGGAATTCCCAAGTGAGCGAAGGAGAAGAATATAAGCTGCAATGATGACCAACAATGGGATGAAGAAGACAAGACCTGCCATCACCATAAAATAATAATAAGGCAGCTGAACATCCAGGAACACATTGCCCGATTTAAAGTTCTTCATGCTGATAAGACTGACGTCGTGGCAGGTGGTGATGTTGAGGTCTGAGAGTTCAACGGTTTGCTGGTACAGGTACAAAGGTGTAGTACTGACCCAAATGAAGATCCAGATAAACACAGATACGATGATAGCAAACTTGTTGTTTTTTCTTTGCTGGGTGAGTGGGTGAGCGCAGACCCAGTACCGCTGAATGCTCATACAAGCGATGAAGAGGATGGAGCAGTACATGTTGCCGTAGAAGAAACCCACCAAAACTTTGCACATCCCTTCACCAAAAGTCCAGTTATTTCCTTTTAAATGGTAAGCAATCTTGAGAGGCATCCAGATGACAAACATCAGGTCAGCCAGTGCTAGGTTGCCCATGTAAATGGCAGCAGGGTGAATTTTCTTTGACCTGAACAGCAAGACATATATAGCCATCGCGTTGGTTGGCAACCCCACAGCCAAAACTATTATGTAAATAATTGGCAGGAAGATAGTTGTGAGACCGCTCTGTAGTGTATCTGTAGTGATCTGATCAATGAAGAATTTGCCCGATTCTTCATCCTGCACGACTATTAAACCTCGTCCTTTGCCTCTAGCTGAAACAAAACACATCGATTGCGAATCTGATTGTGAATTCTAAATAACTGAATTACAAACAACAGTTCATTAGGAAAAACAAATAGTCTAAGCTACAAAATTTGTTAGAAAAATACAGCGGAATTAAAGCGACTCACCTGGCTCCGCCGATGCAAAAATCAGTTCTACACACGCGAAAATAAACAAGATGCTATAACTTGCAGAGACAGCCATAATTCGTGTTTTTCAAACTTCTCGGTACTTCCGAACGTGAAAGAAGTCTGGCTCTTGGAGCGTCGTATGAGCTCTGCTGTTCCTCTCACTGAAATGTTTTTGGTCGATCAATAAAAGAAGGAGAAGGACACGCCTTACACAGAGCGCGCGGTCTCCTTACCTGCATGACGTCACACGCTCGACGCACTCCGCGCGGATCCTGCTGATGCGCGAACATCATAAAAAAATTGGTTTCGGTAATTATTTCATTAAGACTATTAAAACTTTATACTTCAATGGTAACTGTTCAATCAAACTGCGTGCTGGCACCTCACCCAGATTTAATCTTAATCGTGGTATCAGACAGGGATGCCCTATTTCTCCCTACCTGTTCTTACTCTGTTCACAACTACTTGCTGATTCTATTAAACAGAGTACTTTAAGAGGAATTACAGTTGCAGATAACATCATCACCATTAGCCAATTAGCAGATGATACCACTCTAGCAGATGCAGGGGAAATACCCAAATCTATTAATGTTATCCTTATATACTCTAAAGCTTCATGTCTTCATTTGAATATTAATAAATGTGAATTAATGTCTCTTAAGCAGTGCGATTTACCATCTATTTGTGGTATCCCTATAAAAAATGAAGTCACATATTTAGGTATAAAGATTGTAAAGGATGAAGAGAGAAGATGTGAGCTAAACTTCTCCCCTGCTGTTATTGCTAAGACCAAGAAAAAGTTAAATCAGTGGTTACTAAGAGAGTATTGGTTACAAAAGCAGAGGGCATCTCAAGGCTCACATATACAGCTCTTTCTCTAGCAGTCAACAATAATATTTGCAAGACTGTTGATAATATGCTTTTCAATTTTTTATGGAAAAACAAAACCCATTATAGTAAGAAATCTGTGGTTATGTACACAACTGAAAATGGAGGTTTGAACGTCTTAGATTTTACCACTCTTAATTATACGTTTACAGTAAACTGGATCAAACAATTAAAAAACAACAACAACTAGTATATGGAACATTATTCCTCATTGTATTTTTTCACAGGTTGGAGGTCTTCATTTTCTTTTGCTTTGTAACTACAACATTTCTAAACTTCCGTTAAAGTTATCCAATTTTCACAAACAAATGCTTCTCTCCTGGAATTTAATTTATAAACATAATTTCTCACCTAATAGATGTTTTATATGGAATAATAAGCATATTTTATATAAAGAAAATTGGTTTTCGAATGATATAGTTTTGGTGAGCCAACTCTTCAACCAAGAAGGACTTCTGTTAACTTATTCTGAATTTTTGTTTAAATTTAAAATCCCAATCATTCCTAAAGAATATGCTGTAGTTATGGATGCTGTCCCCTCTGGGTTAACTCTCTTACTTTGTAAAAAGACATGTCCTCAATCTTTTCTGCAGTCTTTTGATCCCGTTGACACTGCTGTTGGTCCAGTATGTTTTTCTTCTTCCTCTGTTAAACACAATAATCGACAGGTTCGGGCCCTTTTTCAAAGGGATGTTGTCTCTAGACCTCCTATTGTAACTGTCTGGAATAGCTGTGTTGATGGTTTGATATGGCATAAAATCTGGAAATTACCACATAAATATTTAATCACAAATAAAGTAAAATAAATTTATTTCAAACTCATTTATAAATATTACCCCAGTAACTATTTGCTTGTAAACAGATTTAACTGTGATAATTGATACACTATGTACATTTTGTGGTCTACATACAGAAATGTTTTTTTTAATTTATTTTGGAGTTGTCCTTACTCAGTCAATTTTTGGTCAGATTTCTGCTCATTTGTTAGAGATCATATCATGCCCAGCTTTCAACTTTGTTTTGAAAATGTTTTATTTGGTTTTTTCACTTACATGTCATTCCATAAGGAATATTATTTGATTAATTTATTACTTTTGCTGGCAAAGTTTGGTATACATAAATGCAAGTACAGCAGTTATAAACCATTGTTTCTCATTTTGAAATCAGAAGTTAAACAATACCTAAAATCTTTTTACAATTTGATAAACAAGAAAGCTGTTAAGTGTATTAATGTATGTAAACATTTCCATGTTTTTATGTAATTTATTTATTTATTTTTTCTTTTCTCTTTATTTCATTGTAATTTTGTATCTCTTTTTTTTGTGTTCACCCCCTGGCTACTGTAAAATGTTGAATTTGAGTGATTCAATAAAAAAAAAAAATCCTGTTGCTGTGCACGAGTTTCGAGTTCTGACCGAAATCAACCGCGTGAGCTAATCGTGGGAGGACAGAGAGACCGAGACTGTATATTGATACCATTACCATTACCGTTTTAACAACAATAGCTACTGCTATTTAAAGAGAAGGCCTAGGCTATTTACTTGACATTTTTTAAAGCAAGTCAGGTTCTTGCCAAATGTACTTTTTCTTTTGATTTGTCATCTTTATTTCATCAAAATGACATTACATGATCACTTCCCTGTTCTCAGACCACAACATACAGTGCTATTGTTAACTAGGCTACTTATACTAAAACTAAAATTAAATATAAAATATAACCTGATATTAAAAAAACATGGAGTAAAATTAAACATGGAGTTAAATTAGACATGTTGCCTTGGCAACTAGAATATGTTTAAGAATCCTAAAACTGCTTAAACTAAAACTGAAATAAAAGTAAAGCCTTTTGGAAATATTAAAACTTAAACTAAAATTAATAACTAAAAATATAAAAATAGAATCAAAATATGAATAAATACTATAATAGTATATAAATAATACTAAAATAACTCTCAGACATGTACACTACATTGTCCTAAGGCTAATTTAAAATAAAAATACACTACCTTTTCGCTAAGGTTGCATAATTGTCTGTATTTTGTCAACACCATCAGATATTTATAAAAACGTTTATAAATTTAAATAAGTCTTTATCTTGAAGGTTCTTTTTTATATTTCACCTACTATGATTTCAACAAGGCACACAGGCGCTGGTGGGATTTAGTTTTGCATAATTAAGTAGTTACTTTAATAATTAATTGCTACACAAACTTTTATTTTTGACCTATGTAGCCTGTCTTTTCAGTGAACAGTAATTTAAAAAAGGACAATGAACTGTAAATGGTGTGTGTGTGTGTGTGTGTGTGTCTGTCAAACAACTGCAAATCAATTTTATGATTTGGCTAGTTCAAAAGTTGCCTTGTGGAATTTAGTCATGTTCTACCCGCTGTCTGTCTCATTTAGAAAACAAGGCCACATATACACAGCAAATCATAGGCAGACATGGGTGAGAGACAAATTGATTGATAAATTCAGACAATTCTTAAAAAAAAAGAAAAGAAAAGACAAATACAAAATATACACCACAGATAAAACAACATTAAAACCTATACATGTGCTTTGAAACTATAAGTGAGGCATGGGAGTGCAAAAAGAAAACAGCATTTATAAGACTATGCATAAAAATGAGACTACCATTCCAGCATTTAGTGCGTTAGAACACATCTGAATGAGGTTATGTTTGCTGGGTATACATTAACACATCTAAAATTGGTCACTGGTGTGATTCACATAACATTTCACATTCTTTTAAAAATACTTGTACATGCATTTATGTAAACAGGAATAAATGCAAAATGGTTTCTGTAACAGGTGCTTAAAATCAGAGGTGTAAAGAGTACCTAAAAACCATACTTGAGTAAAAGTACGTGGATGTGCTGGTTTGGGCCTCATTGCCGGCTGCAGTCATGTCCTCATCTCATATATAAAACACCTCTGATTCACAAATACTTGCTAAGGAACTCGCATTCACATAAAGTAGCCTTGTTGACAAGTTTGGGTGAGTAAGGGCAAAATGCAGTACTTTCAGTGACCTGTAATATGCAGTATCAAGTCTTTTGTAGCAAAAATAAACTGCTGCAGAAAAAGCTAGGTCCATGCAAAATGTAATGTGTAACTGCAACACTCATTTCAAATGTAGTGGAGTAACGAGTACAGATACTCATTCAAAAATGTAGTGAAGTAAAGAGTAAAAGTTGCTATCTTTGATACTCAGTACAACTACAAAGTACCCGAAAAGATACTCAAGTACAGTAACTAATTGCATTTACTCCAATACTTTACACCTCTGCTTAAAATATATTACAGCTTCAGTTATTCAGTCAACTTCTAGTCTACTTCCACCTAACAGGATTAAAGTTCATTTGAAAGGCGATTCTGAGAAATGCCACTAAACCAAACAGGTAAAATAATTTTCAGGTCTTTAAACCCAAAATGAGGCAACCTGTAACTAATGACGTAATGGCAACACAATAATAACAACTCTTTAACATTTCCATGGTGACCATTTCAAACAGGAGGCCAATTTGTAGTTCCAAGAAGTGAGAACCCTTGGATGCCCTTTTAAGGTCGTAAGATCTTCAAATATGGATGTCATTCCCATATTTAACAAGATAAAAAAAAAAAAAAAGCATTTATGTGAGATTATGAAAAAAAGATATTTAATCGTTGACTGAATTACATGTTAAATGTCGAACTTGTTCCTCCAGCCCTTACAACAGTTAATAATAAAATAACAAGAGCTTATATGGTTTTCAAGAGGTATTGTAGAGCATCAGAGCATAGCACAGATTTGTAAAACAGTTCTCCAGATGTCATTCTTAGTAGGAACTGCTCTGCGTGTTTCCAGACTCTGATGTGTAGGTACTGCTTTTCTTTGAATACTTCAGTGCACTGAAAGAAACCCGCATCCTCTGCGCGGTGCGTTCGCTGCGGCAAAGAAACGTGTTTCTTACATGCTCTCTGAACTCATCTGAAACAAAATAATATATGAATGGATCGACGCAGCTGTTGAGGCTGGCCAGGCATAGCGTTGTAACATAGAAGCCGTAACCGCTGTCCTGTACTCCCATAGAAAGCAGGGAGTAATGCACCATAACCATGGTGTTACTCGGGGTGAAACACACTAGGAACATCACCAGCACCGTGACGATGAGGATGACAGCCTTCCTTCGCTTCTGAACGATATCAGCATCTGTCATCGAGCTCTTCAGGGCACGTAGCATCTGCACGTAGGCTACTATACATACTATGCAGGGAACTATGAATCCAACAACTCCCATAATCAGGAAGTAGATAGAAGGGTAGCGTGACTGGCTGGGGCGAGTGACGTCATGGCAGGTAACAATATCCATGTTGGTGACCTTCACGGTCTGGTCATAAAGATAAAGAGGCACGGTAATGACCCACACAACCAGCCACACACACACAGCAACACCAGTTGCCAATTTGTTGTTCCTTTTCTGCTGGGAAAGAGGATGTACTATGGCCCAGTACCTCTGGACACTAATACATGCAATGAAAGCAGTCGAACAATACATGTTCCCATAGAAAAAGGCAACCAGGACTTTGCACAGGGCTTCTCCGTAGATCCAGTTATTCCCATTAAAATGGTACGCGATTTTTAGGGGAATCCAGATTACGAACAGCAGGTCGGCCAGTGCGAGGTTGGCCATGAAAATGGATGAGGGATGTTTCTTCTTTGTCCTGAAGAGGAAAACCCAGATGGCCATAGCGTTGGTTGGCAAGCCCACACTGAAGACGATGATGTACACCACTGGGAAGAAGATCTGCATGAGCTTGCTGTCCAGTACAGCAACAGCAGTGGATGTCACCGACACTCCATACTCAGTTTCATCACCAGTAAAGCCTCTGTCGTTGTTAGAACCTATAGACAGATAGAACGACAGAAAATAAGAACATTAGATCAATCAATGATAGACATACAGACAGACAGATAGACTAGATGGATAGATAGATAGATAGATAGATCTGTGCCACCACAAATTTTCGTTTGCTGACGACAGTTTGATAATTACAATTTCATTTCACCAGTCGAGAAATTACAGAGTGGTGCAGGTATGAGACCAGAACCTGGAAGACGCTGCTGGTTCCTTCTAGATTTTCCTATGGGGTTTTTCAATTTATGAGTACAATAAAGCTTGTGGTAAACATTAATTAGACGATACAGTGTTGTTTTAATCTAAAACGTAAACTGCACACACTCACACTGAAAATGTAATTTTTGAAGCAGTAACATTTATTTTCAAAAACGTTTATTTGTAAAAAGTAACTAGATAAGACAGTTTGGATTGTGAATGTGTGCAGTTTACATTGTAGAACAAAACATCAACGCATCGTCAAGTTGTTTACCACAGGCTTTATTTTACTCTACTGAAAAAAAAAACCCATTATAAAACCCCATAGAAATTAGTTTTCCAGGTTCTAACATATCTGCACCACTATATTTCTTTTGACTTGCACTTGATTCACAAACGTTGAATATTAAGATAATATTAATGTTGGCTGCAAGATACAGAGAGTAAGTTCACCCTAGCCGGAAGAGTGTATTTCTCAATACTTGTCTTTCTTTGGACTGAATAAAAGTCTCTGCTTCACATAGACAGATAGACTGCACTGTTTTTACAGCAAAACTCATCGACACCCTTATTTTTATTCTTGAAGCTAACATTTTGCCTGTAAGGTGATTTGATTCAGTGATTAGATGTTAGACTGTTGCCTAGAACAGGAGAACATGATGGCGTGGCACTTCTCATCCGGTGTGCATCATATCTGAAGTAAGTGGTTTACCATTGGGTTTAGGTTTTCTGAACAAATTCTACTGAAAGTTGAGTCACTGTATAATTTAACCTTAGACATGTTGCTTCATTACAGTTAATCAGATAAGACAGACAAGATTGTTTCAAATTTGGCACAACATACACTTTTTTTTTTTACATTTATTTTTGTCATTTTTGCCTTTATTATGACAGGACATATCATAACTGACAGGAAGCGAAGTGGGAGAGAGATAGGGGGCGGGATTGGGAAAGGTCCCTGAGTCGGGATTTGAACACGAGCAGTGTTGCCAGACGTACAATAATTATCGTATTTGTACGATAATTTTGACCTCTGTACAATGTACAATCAATAATGAAAAAAATCCCATAATGTACGATCTGTACTGAGCAATGGGCAAAAATTCCAACAAGCCGTTGTGCAGGACTGATCAGCAGTTGCAAGAAACGTTTAGCTGCTGTTATTGCTGCAAAAAGGGGGTCACACCAGATACTGAAAGCAAAGATTCAAATACTTTTGCCACTCACAGATTTTTAACACTGGATCATTTCTCTCAATAAATAAATGACAAAGTATATATTTTTGTCTCCTTTGTTTGTTTGATTGTATTCTCTTTGTCTGCATCTATCTATCTATCTATCTATCTGTCTGTCTGTCTGTCTGTCTGGTATTCATAGTAACAGTAATTTTTCATGCACACCTCAGAGTGTGTTAAAGGGGTCATATGATGCGATTTCAATATTTCCTTTCTCTTTGGAGTGTTACAAATAATCTTTTAATAATAAAGCTCTTATAATAATAATAATAATTTATGCATTTAGCAGACGCTTACAGTGCATTCAGGCTATACATTTTTACCAGTATGTGTTCCCTGGGAATTGAACCCACGACCTTTTGCACTGTTAACGCAATGCTTTACCACTGAGCCACTAGAAACATCTAGGAAGCTCTTGGTGCATAAAGAAGATCTGTAAAGTTGCAAAGACTAAAGTCTCAAATCCAAAGAGATATTCTTTATAAAAGTTAAGTGTCAACCACGCCTATCTAAAACAGCTCGTTCTAACACGCCCCCACATACCTACCTCACGATGTGGGAAGATTTGAAAGACTGCTAATTTTCAACACTTAAAAAAAAAAAAAGATGACTGAAAAGAGGAAAAACCAAAGTGAAGTATGTTCTTACTTCACTTAGTCATTTATTTACTTTATAACAGTAAATAAATATCGGTTCTGCATATCGGTTATCGGGCACTTAAACATGCAAATAATTGGTATCGGTTATAAAAAAAAATCAATATCCGTCGATCACTAATGTTAAGGGGCGTAACATTTCAGTCACATGCTTGAGGTATTCTGCCAATCACAACGCACTGGATAGCTGGCCAATCAGAGCACACCTCGCTTTTCAGACCGATGAGCTTTGTAAAAATCGACGCGTTTCAGAAAGGCGGAGCATAGAGGAGAAACAATAATGTACAGTATGTTGAAAATAATGTGTTTTTTTAACTTTAAACCGCATAAACACATTTCATTAGACCAAATACACAAAATAATGTTCTTTTTAGCAGCATCATACGACCCGTTTAAGAATGCAGGAGGGTGCCCTACTTTAAAGCCAACGAGCACTGCGGTCCATGACGGCAAGAACCCCCTCAACATCTGGCAACACGCAGGCTTCCGATGACTGCGGCTCAGATGTGGAGTTAACAGCTAAAGTCTGTCTACACTGGACGCGACAAAGCGAGTGTTAAAACTCATTTTAATACGTCATAAATAGAACGAGGAATCAGTTTACTGTCGGGGATGTGTCGTGTCATGTCGCATCCAGTGCAAACAGTCATGGATTATAATGGTTTCTATAGTTTGTCCACTGCTCGCGTCCAATGTAAACACGGTACGCCTAGTTATTGATTGTGGTAATTTGCAGGTCGTGTCAAAAAGTTGTTGGTTTAGATAAATAGCTGTATTCTGTACGTCTGACTCGTGTACGATCATTTTCTTCCAAATACGATAATTTTGAGCTTCTGGTACGATACTTGGACATTTCCAATCTGGCAACACTGAACACGAGACAGATTTACTCCACATGCTCAGTGCTTGAATGATTCATACTAGACATAATTGAATCATTACAAACTAGTGTCTAGTACAAAGATCTGGCATCTGCATCAGCATGCAAGTTATGAAATCTGTCTGCTGTAAAGGAACAAACATGTCTTTGTGATCCACGCTACTATTACTCATAGCAAAGACTATATATAGCAGCAAAACATGCATTACAAATCTCAGGTATTGTGTTATTCAAATATGGGTATACTTGATAGTTGAGGCAGCTATACAATGTGAAATCAATCTACTCACAGCCTACTTATATACACACTGGTTACACAAACATAATACATTTTTACATATTAAAATAAACTGCTTCGTATATACACCACAGCAGTAGCCTACACTCGCGTGTGCCAGAAGTGACCACATTCAACAGTAGCCTAATTCAATCGAGGCCTAGATCTCCATTAATATCTGTCAAATCAATTTAGGTCAGAGAAACACTAAAAGAATATGGGAAAAACGAGGTTAATTTTCAAATGATTATTTTTCAGACAAAAATCAAAAAGTAAACCGCAATAGGCTACTAAACATCTAGAAATCAAATTTTATAAACATTTATAATCAAATAAACGAGTTTCATACATGAAAGTCTTGAGATGAGACACTTCTCTTTAAATATAAACAAGAAAACAAATTCTTACTTTGACTAGACAGGTTAACGCTGATTAAGGTAACCAAAGCGTAAATCCAGATTAATCGGTGCGCCATTATTCCTGCGAAATTAACGGGAACGACTTGTATTTACCGAAGCGTGGACTGTGTCCGTCATGAATATAAACAAAATCAGCTCTTTATAGTCAGGTGTGGAGTTCACCGTCCGTCAAAGGCCTGTGACCTTACCTGGGTCACGCCCTTCAGAAGAGCTGTGTCATGTGACACATTTCATGCGGTCTGTTAATGTATAGTCCCTCAGTAATAGCAAACACATAACTTAAGTGTACCTGACATATGTAAAAAAACAAAAAGAGCTCTGTGTAGTCACTCTTCATTTTTTTTAACTAACGGGACTAGGTGCCATAGGAAGCACTGTACGCCTCTTTCTTATGAAGATTTCACTCCGCTGTGACATTTGTGACGCGCGTTCCGCACCAGAGTGCGATACAGTTAAAAATAATAACCATCCGCGATGTCAGCTACTGACTAGTAATACGACCAGTCACTCAGCTTGTCATCTCACTCAGCAGAGAAGCTACACAGAAAGATGACAAATCCAGCGAATCAGTAGTTTGGTTACCAGATCTAGACTGCATTAAAGGCTTATAGGCTAGTCTGTTCGTTATGGTGCTTGGTTAGACATAGTTTAGAATAAACACCGCCACCTAAAGGACTGCTTTATAACGGCTTCTGTGTGTGTCTCTTTTATCACAGCTTCTGTGTGTGAAATAAGTGGTAAATGTTGTAGCCTATATATTGTTTTACTAGGTTTGTGAAGCAAATTACAGCGTTAAAATAATAAAGTTAAAATGATAAAATAAAAAATAAGCAAAGTAAAACAATAGACTACGTTAAACAACAGATTTGTCTACCATTGTACGTTTTATTTACGTTGGGTAGACATATGGATAAACACCGCCACCTAGAGGATTGTTTTAAATCACAGCTATGAGCATGTAGATTAGAACTATCAGTAAAATCAATGATCACATGGCTTCAGTCAAATTGTAATTCAGGTTTTATTTATTTATTAATAGAGAGATAGGGACATAGATAGATAGATCTGTTTACATATAAAGTGTTACAACAATGACTGATTATTCTACATTTGTCTAACACAGCAGTATAGTTACAATCTCTCTTTCACACGTTCACTTATTAGAGAGTAGATGAATAAATAATAATTTCTTCAGATTGAGTATTAACTAATGAAACCCCTGAAGGCAGTGCAAGCTGCATTTAATAAAAGTGTCTACCAAATGCAATGAATTTAAAGTGATATCTGCTTTTTATTTTGGCCACTTATTTGTTTTACAGTGCATCTTAGATGAGAGGATTTTGTGTGTGTGTGTGATTGTGTTTAATGGTATGTTCACTCTCTTTGACTTGCTGCCCCAAATCACAGAGCGGATCTGCTGTCTGTACAGAGACGAGCCGTAGTAGTACAGCAGAGGGTCCAGAAAAACACTTGAGCTCCCCAAACACACAGCCAACAGGTAAGCCAAATAGGTATCCAACCCATTGCTTCCCATGGCTATACAAACACAGTGGTACAACAGGAAGCCTTTGGATGGTGCAAAGCACACCACAAACTCAGTCAGCACAGCAGTAGCCATAATCGCAGCCCTCTTTCGGTTATCTGAGGAAGATGATGGTGTTGCTGAGTGATCATGTTTAGCACAGAGCACATAAATGATAGTAGAGTAGCTCACTAAGATGATGACCAGCGGCAGGAAGAAGTAGATGCAGGGAAGGATTAAGAACACAGATAAGTTCAACATCATTGAAGAATCTTCCTCCAACAAGTCAATGCAGGTGACTCCCAGATTCTGGAAACTGAATGTTTGTCTCAGTGTGAGAAGTGGTACTATGCCAGCAGCCAGACTAATGTGCATATGAATGTGGCTTTCCTTGTGCTCCTCCAGGTCAAAGAGGCGATAGGAAACACTACAGCCAGCAGCCTGTCCACACTCATGCACATTATCAGCAGTATGGAGCAGTACATGTTTCCATAGTAAGTTGCATTAAGCAAACGACATGCCGCCTCACCGAACACCCAATCTGAAACGTTCAGCTGGTAGTGGATCTTCAGAGGCAGCAGCAGGGTGAAGAGCAGGTCCACACACGCCAGGTGAGACATGTAGATCACAGCTGGTTTCTTCTCTCGGATCCTACAGGTGAACGTCACCATCGCCAAACCATTCAGGTGTACACTAAGGAGGACGACGAAGATGTAGATCGAGGGCATGACACGTGTGACCAGCAAGCCTTTAAAAGAGGAGAACGATCTCATGCGGGACAACCAGCGGCCCAGAGAATGGTATAATTTGGTTATTGTAATTCACTGCACTATTATGTCTTCTAAACATTGTTACAAACGTCTGATTTGCCTGGTTAAGAAAGCCAAATGGAAAATACTTCATGAGGCCAGAATCTGTAACAAAACACAACACAGTCAATCCTTTAATTTACTGGCTTAAGTGTAAAACAAAACCCATCTGACAATAGATCTCACTTACTGTAACAACTACAGATCACCAGACTTACAGATACCTGTTGCACTCTTTTACATAATAAGCTATGTAAATTCATTTTCAGCACTTCAGCAAGTCACAACTAAAAATCATGTCACTCATGAGATCACTAATGTACTTACCATTGAATGTATGATCTGTAAATGAAGGAAAGTCCACCATGATTTCCGATTAACTGTCAGTTTTAAGTATTTTACACATCCCCTCACCTATTAAAGCCTATTGTCAGTTAGTTCATTCTAAAGGTCTTTGTATTAATAAGATGAACAATATAGTTTGTTTTCATTTATGAGTTTGTTTCATTTCCAAGAAAAATTGTGAAAATGTACTCAGTTCATGTGTTTGTGAGAGTATTGTCTTTTCAGCCATATACAAGAATGGAGTGGAACACATTGTATTACTACAGGTAGTTCTGCGAAACATATTACACACAGCATAAGGAAAACTTAATTAACATACTGTAAACGATAGCACTTTTGTTAACAATACACACTGAAAACAATAAATAGATAAATACATTACTCAATGCATTTCAGGGTCTTGTGGTCTGAAGCATTGCACTCTTCTGACCATACATTGATGCATGTGGTTAGGACACAAATCTCCACAGAATGTATAAGAGCCCAAGTGATGTTGCCTGTAATGAGCAGATCTAGAAATTTGATGCTAATGACTGTTTCTTTTAGAAGCCATTGATGTGTAGTGGGAAACTGTCATTCTAGAACATCCTGAAGTGATGTGCACATTCATAGTGTCTGTGTGCCAATACCAAACACCAAGAAATTAGTCAATTTCAATCAAAGGTTTACAAGTAATATTACAGATTCATAGTATCTGCAAGTATAGTCACTGAGAGGAATGTAAAGTAGCTACTTTGTTAATGTGACAAAAAAAAAGAAAGAATTTGAAAGAAAAAATTAAGATTAATTTTGATTATTATTATATACTATTATTATTTTTACACATACTGTAAATAACTAAGGTCTCTGCTACCCCAAACATGTTAAATGAATCGCAAAATAACTGTTCACCAAGGTGTTTAATTAAATATTGGAAAATTACTCAAAGTAGATTTTAAGAAATGATGAGCAAAGTCAATATGTAGAATTGGGTTTTCATTGAAATCTGACTTTTTTCAAAGTAAAAAAAGAGAAAACATAAAAATAGCCTGTCATTCTTCGACTGTGACACTAAGAACTCACTGTTTGGTGAAGATATAATTTATTACTGTTTATCAAAGTGGGATGAGGAACATGTGCCAGGACTCAAGCTCGTGTAGAAACACGATGAACTCTTACAGCTTTATTATAATTAGTGATGAATGAATCATCGATAAGACATGAGTACAATCAATGATCAAACAGCTTCAGTCAAATTCTATTACAGGTTTTATTAATTATTATTTTATTCATTAAGATAAATAATATGTTATGCATTATGAAAAACATTCTCCAAGACCTTCTGTGACACAATACAATAACTACATATTGTTAATAGTGTGCATACAGAGACAACGAACACCTACACTTTATTCCATGTTGGTTAAAACAGGCAGATAATGACATTGTGGTGAACTTAAGCAAACAAAGAATACAGCTCAGAATATGGCTAGTTGTTGTTTTAAGAGAGAGATATATTTATATTTTTTACTGTGCAGCTGTAGTGCAGTGAGAGGTTTTTATATTTTTTCCTCTCTTTTTTGCTTTATTGCACCAAAACACAGAGCGGATTTGCTTTCTGCATTGAGACGAGCCGTAGTAGTACAGCAGAGGATCCAGAAAAATACTTGCGCTCCCCAAACACACAGCCAACAGGTAAGCTGCATATGATGAATCTCCCTCGCGGTGGCCTCCATTAGCTAAATGAACACAGTGGTACAACAGGATGCCATTGGTTGAAGCAAAGCACACCACAAACTCAATCAGCACAGCAATAGCCATATTCAAAGCTCTCCTTCTGTTGTCTGAAGATGAAGATGTTGCTAAGTGATCAGATTTTACACTAAGTGCATATATGATGGTGGAGTAGCTCACAAAGGTGACGACCAGAGGCAAGAAGAAGTAGAGGCATGAAAGAATGGAGAACAAATACACATAATACACTACTGTAGGGTCATTTTGGCGTAGTACGTCATGGCAGGTGACACCCACATCCTTTATCTTGAATGTTTGTCTCACTAAGAGAAGTGGCACTGTACCACATGTAGCTTTTCTTGCGCTCCTCCAGGTCAGAGAGGCGATGGGAAACACCACAGCCAGCAGCCTGTCCACACTCATGCTCATCATCAGCAGTATGGAGCAGTACATGTAGCAGTAGTACGCTGCACTGAGCACATGACACGACGCCTCACCGAACACCCAATCTGAAGCGTTCAGCTGGTAGTGGATCTTCAGAGGCAGCAGCAGGGTGAAGAGCAGGTCCACGCACACCAGGTGAGACATGTAGATCACAGCTGGTTTCTTGATGTAGAACAAGGGCATGAGGCGTGTGACCAGCAGGCCTTTGAGGAAGACAACAGACTCTTCTATGTGTCATGTTTAATGTGTCAGAGATTGGTGCAGTTTTGTGATTGTATGATGCTGTGTCTGGAGTACTGCTCTCATTCGATGGTTGAGACCTCTCATTACGGCCTAAAAACCCACCAGTCACGTATTGGGTGTTCAGGAACTTTAACCAACACAACACATCATTAGTGATGTTCACATACTACTACCAGACAAAAATAAAATCAGCTTTAGCACATGAACAGCTACATTTGTTGAATGAAAGAATATTACCAACATCAAAGTGTATCTATATTTCGAAGTGGCAATTTCATATGAATTAGCACAATGTGAACTGCACGATAACATACTACTGTTAAAAAAACGTAAGGATGAAAACACATGAATGAGACCATACGAATTCATACAAATGTAAAATAGTTATTGCCATGCAGTGTGTTGCATATTACTCTTGCATACTGAAGAACGGTTCAGAGTAATTCTTATACTGCTGTACGATTCAGGAAGCGGAACAGAGTCAGAATCTGTAATCAACACAAAAGACCGTTAAAAACCTCATAATACCATCAGACAATCATTTTGAGAACTTGGACACATTTGCAAAAAAGACTTTGATGGACATTTTTTAATACTGAAGGAATTTGTTTTCAAGCAATACTTCCTTCAATGCTAACAAAATCCATCAAGCCAAAAAAACAAAAAAAAACAAACTACAGATAACAGAGTTAGTCTCGTAATATGAAAAAATTAAAATTTATAAAAATATTTCTATTGTCACGGAGTGACTGAGACGTGAGACGTGCAGATCCAAGTGCGAAGATTTATTAACCGACATGGTCAGAAACAGGCAAGGGTCAGACAATGGCAACAGGTATATAGAGGGTAAGACACGAACATTCCTAGGGCTAGCGTGGGTCTACGATCGGCGAACAGAATCAACAGGGTGAGACTAGAGGGATAAATCCAGGTACAAGGCAAAGGTCCAGGCAGGGGCAAACAGTATCTGAATAGGGCAAGACGAGAGGGGGAATCCGAGATACACAGGCAAAGATCAGGACACGAGAAACCAGACAAGGCAAGACTAAGATAAGGCTATCAAAAACTAGACAGGCTCCATAGAGTAGCTATCGCTATGAGAGTGATAAACGCTATACAATCCTCAGCAGTTTAAAAGGGATCAGAGTGAGTGTTATATAGTGAATGTGTGATTGGTTACAGCTGTGTGCAATCAGTGCTGTGTGCAATCAGTGAAATGGATGATGGGATATGTAGGTGTATGATGGATGACATGCAACAGTTTGTGTAGTGCGAGAGTCAATGTAATGGAAGGGTGACCTCTGGTGGTGAGTGAATTGAAGTTCATAGACCGGATTCGTGACATCTATCACCCAACTTTATTATATACAGCACGGCATTGTTATTGCCAACTAACACTAAAATTAAAATTATTAAAAATGGTTTTTAATATTGAAATAAAGCTGAAATAAAATATAAATATTAGATGAAAATGTCAACTTAAAAACTAACAACTAACTGAAAATTAATTTGAAGTACTACAATGACTAAACTGGAATGAAAAATAAATGATAGCAACATAAAAACTAAAATTTTTAAATTTTTAAATGGTTCAAGGTTGAACTGAAGTACTTACCATTGCCTGCAGTGCAGAACCATAATTAAAAGCAAGACCGTTTTCACTCCCATGATTACTGATCAGCTGGCAATTTCTAACTCTAGTAAATGTACTATGTTTCCTGTTGGCTCAATTTTTGAGTGGACTTTGCTGTTCTGATTCGCACGAACGGTATACGAGTGGAGCGACTGAGCGGAGCGCACACACATAGAGCGGATAATACGCAGAGCGTCACACCACGTGAAAGTGAAACCTGAGCGGTGAACTAATTTTCGGCAGCCGGAATTTCGGTGCATCTCTAATTATTGGCGACATCAGAAATGGATATTATATAATAGATGCTTTTTTGAACATTTTAGCAATTTAAAAATATTAAAAAAATATTTTTTACACGGCACCCCTGCTCTCGACAGACGGCACCCCAGTTGGGAAACACTGCATTAGAACAGCTTAAACTGGTAAAATTTGAAAACCCTAGATGGAGGCACAGCCGCTCAGTGTTGTGCTTGATTTCTGACATATGTCATATGTCTCCGACATAGTGATAACACTCGTTGCCTTCTCTAGTGCAGCTCAACCAGGTCTCGTCCCATTCGTCGGTATTTGTGATATCACAAATCCCGGAAAATATGCGTTGTAGTCCAAACGAGTCGTTGGTTGTAGTTTTTGAAAAGTGATTTCTGTTAAATAAAATATCTTCTTTTGAAGTGGACTTTGAGCTTTGTAACTTTGCAGATATTTTTTATTCTCAAACAGCAACATTACAGACTAACTAAAGTTGAAAAAGTGAAAAAGCATAATAGGACCCCTTTAACATGGGTTTGCATAAAGATGTAACACAAAAGCATTCCAAACAGAAGTTAGAATCCACCATGGCAGTGCTCATTGGTTACTCAGGAAAAGGTGGAGAGGACTGCTTTATTGCAGTCTCTGTGCGAATGTAGAATGAAGGCAATCACTGATCAAATGGCTTCAGTCAAATGGGATAACCGGTTTTATTTATTATTCATATATTTTTTTTTTTTACATAAAGTGATATGGATGACATGCATTAATATCTATAATAATATGTAAATAATATGTATTATGAACAGTATCATCCAACAACCTTCAATGACAACACAATAGATACATAAAATTGTGCATACAGAGACAATGAACACCTACACTTTTATAAGTGGGACCTTTTTTCACTTAAAGCAGATAAAACGGTGAAGTAAATTCTCGAATATTCTTTTTGCAAATATTCTTTTAAAATATGCACACATGCACTGTTGGTTGTATGCGTAATATGTCGAAGACGCAAAACGTTTCTTATATTGTAACATTCAGTTAGAAATTAGCCTACCTGAATCAGAAATACTGTCAATTCAATTGAAAACAGCCATATTTGTGAAAAAAGTTGAGTAGTTTGCATTGCTGGATATTACTGTTGGTCATGTTTCAAGGGTTAGTTTACCCAAAAATGAAAATTCTGTCATTAGTTAATCACCCTCATGTCGATCTAAACCTGTAAGACCTTCGTTCATCTTTGGAACACAAACTAATATATTTTTGATAAAATCAGAGAGCTTTCTGACCCTGCATAGACAGCAAGGGTCCTACCACGATCAAGGCACAGAAACATAGCAAGGATGCTGTTAAAATGGTCCATGTGACATCAGTGGTTCAACTGTAATTTTACAAACAAAAATAACAAGAAAACAAAAATAACGACTTTATTCAACGATTTCTCTTCCGGGACAGACATTTTTGAGATACAAACTAAATGCATTTCAATTGTTGTGTTAAAAATACAATGTTTTCAAGCTTTAGGGGCGCAATATGATTGCATACATGCTATATGTTATATATATCTACGTACATGCAAAGACCAACATTAAAAACAAACATCATTCCAGTCATTTAGCACAGACTATGCATTTATAAATTGACAAAAAAATCACCATCAATTCACACCTGAATGTGAGCCTGAGTGTACTCGCAGCTCAGGTTAGAGGATTTTGTTTGACTGTTTGTGTTTGATGGTGTGGTTATGCTTTTTGTCTTCCTCCACCAGATCAGAGAGCGGATCTGCTCTCTGCATTGAGACGAGCCATAGTAATATAACAGAGGGTCTAGAAAAACACTTGCGCTCCCCAAACACACAGCCATCAGGTAGTATTTCCCCTCCTCACTGCTGCTTCCAGTGGCTAAACGAACACAGTGGTACAACAAGATGCCATTGGTTGGTGCAAAGCACATTACAAACTCCATCAGCACAGCTATAGCCATAATCACAGCTCTCCTTCGCTTGTCTGAGTATGATGTTGCCAAGTGATCATTCTTTGTAGTGAGCACATATATGATGGTAGAGTAACTCACTAAGGTGATGATCAGAGGCAAGAGGAAGTAGAGGCAGGAGAGGATGGAGAACAGGTATGCATACACCTGTGTGTGATACAGCACGTCATGGCAGGTGACGCCCACATCCTTTATCTTGAATGTTTGTGTTATGGAGAGAAGTGGCACTGTACCAGCGAGCGCCAGCAGCCAGACCAGCACACACACACGTGGCTTTCCTTGCGCTCCTCCAGGTCAGAGAGGCGATGGGAAACACCACGGCCAGCAGCCTATCCACACTCATGCTCATCATCAGCAGTATGGAGCAGTACATGTAGCAGTAGTAAGCTGCACTGAGCACACGACACGCCGCCTCACCGAACACCCAATCTGAAGAATTCGGCTGGTAGTGGATCTTCAGAGGCAGCAGCAGGGTGAAGAGCAGGTCCACACACGCCAGGTGAGACATGTAGATCACAGCTGGTTTCTTCTCTCGAATCCTACAGGTGAACGCTACGAAGGCCAAAGTGTTCAGGGGCAAACTAATGAGGATGATGATGATGTAGAATGAGGGCATGACGCGTGTGACCAGCAGGCCTTTGAGGAAGTCAACAGACTCGTCAGAGATGTTGTATGTGTGCTGTGTAGTCTTGTTGCAACCCACTGCATTCAGATCAGTGCTGTTACATGGCTGGTCTTCAAGAATATGGATAATGATTGGATCTGTAAACAAACATGCAAAAATAAATAAATAAATTAAAACAAGAACAACCGTGAAACTTCTCAACACCACCAGATAAATATAGGTGAACAGAAGGCTTTTCACACTTGAAATAGCTAACACTTTGTCATTCTAAACCCCAGGTAAATGGAATCCTGGGTTACCTTGCTTCTAATTTCACAATGCTCATAATTTACCCAGTGTTAACAATTAATGCAGCCTATTCATATGTGGACGTTTCACACTGTACATTCCTAAACACTGGGTTAACGTTTTAATGTTCATTTTTGTGGTGTTAGTGTCATTGAATGGATGGTCAATGACATTATTCATCCTCATATTATATAATGCCAATTGTACTACCAAGTTTTCCTGAATAGATATTTCGCACTGTAAAGGTAAGAACGAAATGCTCTCTTCTTCACTCAAATTCAATCACCATTTGACATTTCCCCCTCAGATGCTGTAACTGTTAGCACGCTGGGTTTCTGTGACTGTCCAAAGCACGTGATTATGAGGCACGCGATAGCATGTATGTTTTTATGTATCTACCCATAAGATTATAACATTTCATCATTTTACACTGTACAAGTTTTACACCGCAAAATCACTGCTAACTCCACTCTGGGCAAAGTTTTATAACCCCAGGTAAAAAGCGCGGCCCACCTCACTTTTATGTTATAAGTGTGAAATGTTCCTTTACCCAGAGTTAAAAGCAGCTGGGTTTAGGACAACGATAACCCGGGGTTAAAAAAAATCTGTGTGAAAAGCTTTTAGGGTGATAGTGTTGGTCTAAGCAATTCATCCAAGAAAAGAAATTTGTTTACAGTAAAAATACTGAATCAGAACCTATGTTTTCTGTTTGACTTCTAGAGTTGTTTGCTTCACCTTTGATTCCAGAATATTTAAAATATCCTCAAATCCTCTAAATACTCAAAAACTGTCCAGTCATTTACTGTACAATATGCATAGCACTTCCTTTTGGAGTAAAAATTTGATTATGAACTGTAGTGACGATTTCACATCACACATCACATGAAGAGCTCAGATGTTACAAATTGCTTCTGGAGGTCTGGAAACTTTACCTGCAAACACTGCTATGGAATCGATAATGGATGAGAATATGGAAAAGTTTGTGGAATAATTTAGAGGATAGCCTCCAAAATAGTCTCTGGAATAATTTCCATACAGCATCCCATCCGAAAAGGAATCATTTTCTCTTGTCTCATAGGTCTCTGTCATAACAGAGAAGTTGCGTCAAGAACCAGCTGTAACAAAACAAACAAAACGTTAAAGGCAGGGTAAGGAGATTTGGTTCAAAAACATTTTTGTTATGCTGGTTGAAAATCTCTTCACATCCCAATAGCAATCACTAAGTTAAGTGGTATAATTCAATTCAAGTTTATTTGTATAGCGTTTTTCACGATACAAATCGTTGCAAAGCAGCTGTACAATATATTTCTACAATATATTTAGTAGTAGCTTATCAGTGGTGACTGTGTCAGTAAATGTACATATGGCAGAAATGTGCAGAAAAATCAATTAAAGACGTAATCAATCAGACTATGAACAATATTAACAGCAATTATTATATGTTGCAATCAAACTTATAGCAAAATTTGGTAGTTCTGTATGTTGATTCAGCGTTGGCATCATCTGAGGTCCTCTGAGGGGTTGGCATAAATATATTAATGGTATAAATGTATTTATATGTATTTATATCGTCTGTGGAAGGCGTAGGACCATAAAATGTTCGTCCAATCAAATGTTCGGTCCGAACATTATGAAAGGCTGTCCTGCCTGCCTGTCAGATATGTTATGCACCCTGTTTGCGCAGAAATTATACGTCATCAGCGCATTCCAGCGAGAATGGAAGGTGCTATTATTGTAATATTATGCTCTTTGTACTGTGATGTTTTCTCACTGGTGAATGAGACATGAGGTAATCTGACAGTGTTGCATTCAATCCTCCACTAACGCTGTTTGTAATCGTGTTGCAGGATAGTCTCTGGTCTGCCTGAGCGTGTTTGTGTGTTTTGGGGGAGGCGTGGCTTTGCAGAGCGATTATGCAGGGAGGGTATGGGGATCTTGCTTTAAAAGCTAACTTGCTATCGCTAGCCTTTCCGAAATCCCCTACCCTACCTTTGTAACAACGAGGCAGTGGCGTTAGGATCCATGTGCAGCTTTATTAGTTCACAAGGCAGGTCATACAGGCATAAATCGTTAACTGGCGTTAGATACAACGAAGGCTGGGCAGAATCGTAAACAGTGTTCGTGATCAGCGTCGAGGCAGGCGGCAGACAATCAATGGCATGAATCAACAAGGCAGGCAGGGTCAGAATAGGTAGGCAGCAAGCAATCGTAAATGGGTAAACAGTCCAGGTAATCAACAGGTATTCAACACAGGGAAAACGCTCAGAAATGTCTGCAAGGCAAAACAAGACTTCGCAATGAGAGCAGGGAAGGCACAGTTTAAATAGACCGAGCAATAGGAAACACCTGTGCAGGCGATTATTTTCTTTCTGGAAAAAGATGGCGGCGCGTTCACACGCTGCGGCTTCTCTCTCTCCCGACAGAAAGGTGTTTTCGTGTTTTTTGTCTTGTGAGTCGCAGTGTTTTTGTACCCTCCCCGTCCACTAGGTACTGGATCATTCTGCCCCGGCGACGAGAGTCCAGAATCTCCCGAACTCGGTACGCCTGCTCGCCGTCTATGGTGATGGGAGGGACTCTCTGGTCACCAGCCTCCTCCTGGTCCTCCGCTCCTCTCGAACCACCAGCGGGCTTAAGCAAAGACACATGAAAAGTGGGTGAGATATGATAATTGGAGGGTAAAGCCAACCGAAATGAGACGGGAGTTATTTGTCTGAGAATTTTGAATGGACCCACGTACCTAGGACTGAGCTTTTTGCAGGGTAACCGGACACGAAGATCCCGAGTGGACAACCAGACCCACTGACCCGGCTGATAGTTGGGATTGGTGCGCCGATGGCGATTAGCTTGTTCCCTTGTCCGATGGACTGCTCTCTGGAGATGAACATGAGCCTCATTCCATGTCTCCTCGCTTCGTTGCAGCCATGAATTCACGGCCGGAAGTTCTGATGGTTCCCCGGACCATGGGAATAATGGGGGTTGGAAACCCAGGACACATTGGAATGGAGTGATACCTGTCGCAGGTTTGCGGAGTGAATTCTGAGCATACTCGGCCCATAGTAAGTAGCGGCTCCAGTCGGTCTGATTGCGATGGCAGTATGATCGGAGGAAACGAGTGAGTTCTTGATTGAGACGTTCCACCTGACCGTTCGACTGTGGGTGATACCCGGAGGTGAGACTGACATTGATGTTGAGCTGCCGGCAGAAGGCTGACCAGACTCGGGAGGTGAACTGAGGACCCCGATCAGAAACCACGTCCTCAGGAAGGCCGTAAAACCTGAGCACGTAGTTGCAGAGCACCTCGGCTGTCTCAAGAGCAGTGGTTAGTTTGGGTAGAGGAATCAGGTGGCAGGCCTTGGAGAAGCGATCGATAACAGTGAGGATGGTAGTGTGACCCTGTGAGGCAGGCAGATCTGTTATGAAGTCAATGGCTATGTGGGACCAGGGGCGTTGTGGAATGGGTAATGGTTGTAGGAGACCAGCAGGCAGTTGATGAGAGGATTTGGTTATGTTGCAAGTTGTACAGTCTCGGATGAAGGCGATTGTTTCTGCTTGTAGAGTGGGCCACCAGAAGCGATTATTTAATAACTGAAGGGTAGCTGCTATACCTGGGTGTCCGGAGCCGGGAGTTGAATTAACTAGCTGGATGACTCTTTGTCGTAGAGCTTGTGGTACATATGTGAGATTCGGTGAGGTTTCGGCTGGAGGTGGTTCGGTACCCTGGGCGTCTGTGATCTCAGTCATTATGTCCCATTGTACGGGTGCGAGAATGATGGTAGACGGAATGATGGATTCCTGACTGGGAGACAGTGTGGATGATTCGTAGAGTCGAGATAGAGCATCCGCCTTAGTGTTTTGAGAGCCTGGACGGTAGGTTATTGTGAAGTTGAATCTGGTGAAGAAAAGAGACCATCTTACCTGTCTATGATTGAGTCTTTTGGCTGATTTCAGATATTCCAGATTGTGGTGATCGGTGAGTACAATAAAGGGGTGTTGGCTCCCTCGAGCCAGTGACGCCACTCCTCAAAGGCGACCTTCATGGCAAGAAGTTCTCGGTTGCCCACATCGTAATTCTGCTCGGTGGGATTGAGTTTACGGGAGCAAAAGGCGCAGGGATATAACTTAGGCGGGTTACCATGTCGTTCAGAGAGAACTGCCCCAATGCCCGTGCTGGATGCATCCACCTCCACAATGAACTCTCGTTCTGGGTCAGGATGGTACAAGATGGGTGCGGTTGTAAATCTCTCCTTGAGAGTCTGGAAGGCTGAACGGGCTGCTGAGGACCATTCGAGGCGCTGACTACCCTTCTTAGTCATAGAAGTCATGGGAGCTGCCACTGTGCTGAAGTTACGAATGAATCTCCGATAGAAGTTAACAAATCCTAGAAAGCATTGTAGTTCTTTTAAGGTGGCAGGTAGAGGCCAGTCGACAACGGCTCGTACCTTCTTGTCGTCCATGGCCACCCCTCCTGAACTGATCACGTACCCGAGGAATGATACTGTCTCCTGATGAAACTCACACTTCTCGGCTTTGGCATATAGCTGGTGGCTGATGAGACGTTGTAAGACCGCCCGGACCTTCTTGACATGATCCTCGTACGACTCTGAGTAAATTAGAATGTCGTCAATGTAAACAATGACCCAGCGATTTAACATGTCTCTGAACACATCATTGATGAAGGCCTGGAACACAGAAGGACTGCTGGCAAGCCCGAACGGCATAACAAAGTACTCGTAGTGCTCAGTTGTGGTAGAGAACGCAGTCTTCCATAGCAGGAAGCTGACAGACAGGCGTGCAATCCCTCTCCTTTCTGACTGGGGAAGCATTGAGACAATTCTGATGGCAGGACTCTGACCACTGTGTAATCTGTCCCTCGGACCATGAAATAGAGGGGTTATGCTTCTCTAGCCAAGGCAGTCCCAGAATGACAGGTGTACGTGGAGATTGTAATACGAAGAGGCAGATAAGTTCGGTGTGAAGGGCTCCAGTGCATAATTGAAGGTCCATGGTAGTGAATTGGATTTGGCCTGTGCCCAGCAGGCGGCCAACTAGCGCTGCCACTGCCAAATGAGACGTACAGGGAACAAGAGGAATATTATGAGTTTTTGCAAAACTAGCGTCAATTAAATTTCCTGCAGCTCCTGAATCAATCAAAGCCATAGCCTCAGTGATCTGTCCATTAACTTTTAAGATGACTGGAATCTCTAAAGCAGTGGAAGTACTGAAATTCGGACTGACCGGAGAACGATTGCGAGGTGGTCGAGTGGGACAGGAAGCTCTCGTGTGTCCAGATAGTCCGCAGTATAGGCACAGATTCTGGCGAATGCGTCTCTCTCTCTCCTCTCCTCTGAGAAGAGTAAAGCCGATCTGCATGGGTTCTGTGTCAGGAAGTGGCGATGACGCGCCGACTGGAGCCGAAGAGAGCCGAGTCTGACGACGAGAGCGAAGGAGGTTGTCAATCCGAATGGCCAGTTCAATGAATTGATTCAAGGATCTCCCCTTGTCTCGACAGGCTAATTCAGACTGCAGTTCCATGCTCAGACCTCTGCGGAAGTGTAGTTTGAGAGGATCCTCCGGCCACCCTGTTTGTGCAGCGAGAGTGCGGAACGAGAGAGCGTAATCCGATGCCGAACCTCTGCCCTGGCGTAACGATAACAGCTGTTCGCCCGCCTCCTTTCCATCAGCGGGATGTTCGAACATCTCCTTGAACCGCTGGATGAAGGCCGAGAAGGAAGGGAAGACAGCCTGATTCTCATTCCACACCGCGGTAGCCCACTCCAACGCCCTTCCAGTGAGAAACGAACAGACAAATGCGATGCAGCTATCGTCTGTGGGATACAACATGGGTTGTTGGTGAACAAACATGGAACATTGGAGTAAGAAACCCTTACATTTTGAGGGTGAGCCATCAAACTTCTCGGGGAACGCCAAACGAGGGCTGGCGGTGGAGGTAGGTGAAACCGGGGCTTGAAGCGGTGGATTCGTAGGAGGGGCGTGAGCTTCGGGTGCTTGCAGACGAAGGGCTTGCAAGGTCTTTACCTTCTCCTCCGTTAGCGTGGTAAGTCGGCTCAATTGTTGCTGGTGTGTGGCCAGAACCGATGCTTGAGCAGATACCTTTGTGGCGAAGTGATAGAACGCTGCTGGATCAATTTCTGGCGAAGTCTTCTGTAACAACGAGGCAGTGGCGTTAGGATCCATGCGCAGCTTTATTAGTTCACAAGGCAGGTCATACAGGCATAAATCGTTAACTGGCGTTAGATACAACGAAGGCTGGGCAGAATCGTAAACAGTGTTCGTGATCAGGGTCAAGGCAGGCAGCAGACAATCAATGGCATGAATCAACAAGGCAGGCAGGGTCAGAATAGATAGGCAGCAAGCAATCGTAAACGGGTAAACAGTCCAGGTAATCAACAGGTATTCAACACAGGGAAAACGCTCAGAAATGTCTGCAAGGCAAAACAAGACTTCGCAATGAGAGCAGGGAAGGCACAGTTTAAATAGACCGAGCAATAGGAAACACCTGTGCAGGCGATTAGTCTCTGGCATGGGGCATTGTGCGAATTGGAGTCCGAAGGGATCGCTCAGTACTCCGGTGATGGTTCCCTCTGTTGGTGATCGGAGGGAGCCACAGAGGCTGAATTTGTGACAACCTTTCAGTTTTGATGGCATTACCAGACAAATAAAGTCGACTATGACACGTTAGCTAATGCTATAATGAATGAGGTATTTATATAGCGCTTTATTGTGTATTGCTGTACGAGAAGTGCCATGGGATTTTTAATGACCATAGAGAGTCAGGACCTCAGTTAAACGTCTCATAAGAGGCCTTGAAGAACATGTTTATCTTAACTCCAGTCAAAACACAAGGCCATCTACTGTAAATAGTACTGTTGGAGTAAGTAAACTTATGTTTTACACTTGTGAATTGATTGCATGCAACGACATACTTGCCAAAATGTTTAAGACTGGTTGTGCTTTGTGTTTATCATCAACAGCTTAGAACAGTCAGAATTGATCAAATGTGAACAAAATATACCAACAGGATGAATTTATTACAGCTTCTGTGCATCATGTTAAAAAATAGACCTAATAATAATAATAATAATAATAATAACCTGTTATTATTATAATTAATCTGTTGCCTATTCCTAATTTCCCTGTTTTCCCATGTTTCCCTGGTTCATTGTTTTTCCTTGGCTGTGTTTTGCCTTCTGACTGTCTATCTGGTTTTTGATTGTTTGCTGCCTGCCCTGACCATTGCCTGTTGTTTGGATTACTGTACTCTGTTGCCTTGCCTCTGCCATTGACGTTTGCTGGTGTTTTGACCCTGAATGTTGTTACTACACTCTTAATAAAGCCTTGCATTTGGATCCTCCAACTCCGTTGTCATGCCTCCCACTGTTACATTAACAAATGTGGAAGTGAAACGTTATCTAAATATTGCAAAAGACATGTATGACATGACTAGACAACTGTTACATGTCCCTTCTGCTTTTAATCAGATAAACTCAACACACAGTGGCATTTTAACAATTGATGCAAGATGTAAACTTAGAACTTACTCACATAAACTTACCCTCATGTGGTTAAAAAAACTGTCCATCCATTGAAAGTCTACACAACCAGCACTTGGAAGATTCAAAAAGACTTCGTAAAATGAATCCATATGAATTGAACCATTTAATCTGGTTTAATTAAGTCTTGTGAAGAGATACGTTCCCTGGCTGTATATGATGAACACACTTTATTTTTGTGTTTGTAATTTAGGTGTAGACATTCATTGGAGGGAGCGAAACTTCTCAGGTTAAAATATAATTTTTTCAACTTTGTGTTTCACAAATTAACGAAAGTCTTTTGGGTTTGGAACAACATGACAGCAACATTGTGGTAAACCCCACCTCTACCTGGTAACCTTGAACTGAGTTCATCAGACGTCTGGGTTGAAGACTTGTCATCAACTGGCTCATCAGTCTGTTCAAAGCTGCTTACAGAGCTCCCTGCAACCAAACAGGCCAAAACACCATCAGTGAAAACACACAAGCTACTTAAGGGAATTGGGTCCCATTTACAATGTTAAGATAAATCACTTCCTGTGAGCACTATTAGCAGCCCACCTCTTAGCAGTCAGTTCAGTGGCCCTTAGCTCTGGGCCCATATGCAAAAATCATGTGAATGGGCCCCTCCAAACGTTATAGGTTAATGTGGGCTCCAGTGCTCCTTATTGTTGACTTTTCTGAGGTAAATAATATTACATGACTTTTCACAAGCTGTTTTACTGATGGTATAAATGCTTGGAAATAATATTTGACATTCTTTATTTGTAGCGCACCAGCCACCCAATAATCGCAATAATGTTTTTTTTTTACATTTAATATAGGGCATGACTCATTATAGGGCATGTCACTTTTAATATAACTGTATATTATATATTCTGTAAATTTTGTCATGAAACACAAACAATAAATGTGTTTTCCTGCCCTTTAATGTAGTGTGAGATCACTGTATTACAGTTAAAGTGGCATGTGAATCAATCATTTTTTCCTCTTTTCTACAGCATGAAATAAACATGAATGAATATCAGAAGACATGTTGAAAAAAATCAGAACAACTTAATAAAAATGAATGCCTCATGTAGGCTAATCGATCAATCAGTGTTTTGAAAATCGTCAATAAAACAGCTTGTGAATAGTCAAAACAGTCATAACATTTACCTCAGAAACGCCAACAATATAACTTTGCCAGCATTGTTTTATTATTTTCACAAATCAGCCAGTTAACCACCACACCTTTTTTGTTTTTGGGAGTAGGTTGAATTTTCACATTAATTAACTTTATTCACGCAATATAACAACTTCGTAATTTTGACTTTATTCTAAAAATATTATGGCACTAAATGCTGCCATATTTACTAAATGACTTAATGCAAACACACTCTTGGCACAGTGGACCAAAATGCAAAAAGACAGAAAGAAAGAAAAAACTACTCACTACTCACATTTGTGTTGCAATTTATTTAATTAAATTTAATTCTCTGGGCCTTTCTTACGGCAAATTCATCCACAATGTCCTTGGTGTTTAATTTAAGGCTTTGTGTATTCTCAATGGAAAGAATGGCTACTTTTGATAGATAAAAGAGAATTAAAATGAAAGAAAGAGTTGGTTAATTTTATGCAGATTGTTTAAGATTCTGAAGAAAAACAGAAAACTAACTCCTAAGACATGCAAGCTTATAAAGCATTGCTAAGAGTTCAGTGCTCACAGGAAATGACCATTTGATGTGACCTAAACACAATGAAGGCTCTTTATGTAAAATATAATGTCAGAAAGTGGCATTACAGCAACACTTTACATTAATTTGTGGATGTCAGTGTGTTGTAAATAATTCATATGAATTTCAAGCATACATAAAAAGTTAAAATAGCGTGCAGTATTTGTCAATGGTGGGACATTCAAATTGATAGTTCACCCAAAAATATCTTAAGATATTTTTAAGAATGTTGGTAATCAAACAGTTTTGGCTACCACTGACTTCCATTTTACGGACAAAAATTATGACATTTCTCAAAATCTCTTCTTTTATTTTTCACAGGTTAAAGAAATTAATGCATATTTGGAACGACAATAAGGGTGAGTAAATTATGAAAGAAATTTTATATTTTGGTAAACTATCTTTTAAGTGCAGTTTAACCTTGTTATTCCAAGACATACAACGCCTCACTGAATTTAAATTTCTGTTTAAATTTGTTGTTTACACTTGTTTTTGCAGAACCACATATATATTCACCTGTGTACATAGAAAAATTATTACTATGTTGTTTGTATCATGGTAATATGGTGTTTTGAAGTTAATATGATAATTTGAGTACCATACAAATACCACAGTATATGAAAATGAAGCCAGTTTAAAGTAAAAAAAATACCATAGTAAATAAAAATGATACCATAGTATATGAAAAAGAAGCCAATTTAAAGTAAAAAAAATCTTTCTTTAAGCTATCACACAATTTAAACCAGCAATACACAAAACAAGCTTACTTACACACATAATATGATACAGTCAAGGTTTCATCTACATAGTTAAACACTATCAAAAGACTGCGATTAAAAGTCAAACTTCTGTCATGCACTACTGCACTGATGTACTTACCGTTAAAGGTGGCAGTGCATGCATGCAGAAGTATAATGGAAAACAAGATAGTTTTGACCCCCATGAGTACCGATCAGAGATCACTTTCTTAACTGTACAAATCTCTGTACAGACACTGCTTCTTCACTCTCTGAGTGCTCAGTCTCTTCTGTGAGGAGAGGCTTGGATTTATATACTGTGACATCACTGGGTCCCCCACCCTCCACTGAACCCAAATTCATTCCTATTCATTGCTACAACCTACAGAGCGAATGAGAAATCAAGGCGTAATTAACAGACACTCACAGTATACTCGCAGCTCAGGTTAGAGGATTTTGTTTGACTGTTTGTGTTTGATGGTGTGGTTGTGCTTTTTGTCTTCCTCCACCAGATCAGAGAGCGGATCTGCTCTCTGCATTGAGACGAGCCATAGTAATATAACAGAGGGTCCAGAAAAACACTTGTGCTCCCCAAACACACAGCCATCAGGTAGTATTTCCCCTCCTCACTGCTGCCTCCGGTGGCTAAACGAACACAGTGGTACAACAAGATGCCATTGGTTGGTGCAAAGCACAGCACAAACGCCACAATCCATTTTCTGCTCTGCAAAACATCCCCTCACCTTAAAGCCTATTGTCAATCTGTTCATTTTAAAGGTCTTTGTATTAATAGGATGAACAATATATTTTGTTTTTCTTGTTTTCACTTGTGAGTTTGTTTAATTTCCAAGAAATGGGTGCAAATTTGCTCAATACATGTGTTTGTGAGAGTATTGTCTTTTCAGCCATATACAGGAATGGAGTGGAACACATTGTATTAGTACAGGTAGGCCTGCAAAACATATAACACACAGCATAAGTAATAATTTATGGACATACTGTAAACAATATCATTTATATTAAACAATAACACTGAAAACAATAAATAAATCAAAAGAATAATACTAGACTGTAGAACATTTATATACAATACAATACAATAGTGGATTTAACATCAAAATTTAAAGTCTAACCTTAAAATGCATGCTTTTTATGTATCCTTCTCACTTTGGTGAGTTAATAAAAATATTAGTAACACTTTAGTGTCTAATTCTCACTATTAACTTGGTTATTGGCATGAATATTACTGGGATATTGGCTGTTTATTATTACTTAAAAAGCACATATTAATGTCTTATTCTGCAAGACCTTATTCTAAATCCTTAATCCTACCCAATATTTAAACTTAGCAACTACTTTACTAAGTATTAATAATAAGCAGTAATTAGGAGTATATTGAGGCAAAAGTATATAGTTAGTTCATATTTAATAGTTAGTTAATAGTGAGAATTGGACCCTAATCTAAAGTGTGACCAGAATAATTTATGTAGTTACTTGAAAGAATTAAAAGAACCGTTTCATGTCTATCCTTCATTAACTTGTCGAGGTTGATATAGGATTTAGAAAGTAATTAGTAATAAGTAATTAAATACTTTTTGGAGAGAGTAATTTGTACAGTAATCTAATTCCACTGTTGAAGATGTAATTAGTAACTAGTAATTAATTACTTTTTTAGAGTAACTTACCCAACACTGATAACAATGACTAAAAATTAAAATAATACTGAAAATACAAAACATTAATGAATACTATAATAGCATATAAATAATTCTAAAACAACTCTTCATATCACATCAACAAGAACTGGCAAAATCTTGGCATTCAGAAGTTTTATAATATTTTTAAAGGGTTAGTTCACCCAAAAATGATAATTAGTCCATGATTTACTCACCCTCAAGGAATCCTAGGTGTACAGGTGAATCTCAATAAATTAGAATGTCATGGAAAAGTTCATTTATTTCAGTAATTCAACTCAAATTGTGAAACTCGTGTATTAAATAAATTCAATGCACACAGACTGAAGTAGTTTAAGTCTTTGGTTCTTTTAATTGTGATGATTTTGGCTCACATTTAACAAAAACCCACCAATTCACTATCTCAACAAATTAGAATACTTCATAAGACCAATAA
>NW_015537939.1:4146875-4167832 GCF_001515605.1 Sinocyclocheilus anshuiensis | reverse complement strand
TTTTTGTTAAATGTGAGCCAAAATCATCACAATTAAAAGAACCAAAGACTTAAACTACTTCAGTCTGTGTGCATTGAATTTATTTAATACACGAGTTTCACAATTTGAGTTGAATTACTGAAATAAATGAACTTTTCCACGACATTCTAATTTATTGAGATGCACCTGTATATGACTTTCTTCTTTCAGACGAATCCAATCGGAGTTATATTTAAAAAATGTCCTAGCTCTTTCAAGCTTTATAATGGCAGTGGGTGGGTGTTTTTGTTCAACAGTCCAAAAGAAGTCCAATAAAGTGCATCCATCCATAATAAAACGTGCCTCACACAGCTCCAGGGGTGAATAAAGGCGTCCTGTAGCTAATTGATGTGTTTTTGTAAGAAAAATATCCATATTTAAAACGTTAGAAACAGTTTTCTCTAACTTCCGCTGTAGTACACGCAAGTCGTAGGACGTATGCTTGGCGCATGCGCCGGTGAGAATATGCTAGTCTCGTGAGAACCAATATTTGTTTACAGGAGCAAAGGAAGCAAAGTTTCCTTACTTTAGCAAAGGAAAACTAGTCTCCTCTTGTCTTATATCGAAATCCTTTTCTTTACAAAACCTCGTTTTGTACCTCCAATTCATGACTGGCATTTTGTTTTGCTGTCTTTCCTCCTCGCTTACGCGTTCGGCACTTCTCACCAGCTCATGCGCTACACATACATCCTACATCACCGCCCGGAACGGCTTGCACGTACGATAGTTAGCGGAAGTTAGCGAAAAGTGTTTATAATGTTTTAAATATGGATATTTTTCTTACAAAAATGCATTGATTCGCTACATGAGGCCTTTATTCACCCCCTGGAGCCATGTGTGGCACTGTTTATTATGGATGGATGCGCTTTATTGCACTTCTTTTGGACTGTTGAACAAAAACACCCACCCATGTCATTACAAAGCTTGAAAGAGCCTGGACATTTTTTAATATAACTCCGATTGGATTCGTCTGAAAGAAGAACGTCATATACAGCTAGAATGCCTTGAAGCTGAGTAAATCATGGGCTAATTTTCATTTTTGGGTGAACTAACCCTTTAAATGGTTCACGGTTAAACTAAAGTACTTACCATTGCCTGCAGTGCATGTGTGCACAACTATAATTAAAAGCAATCACTCTCATGATTACCGATCAGCTGGCAGTTTTTAATTCTATTAAATGTACATTAGAACAACTTAAAATGGTAATATTTGAGAACCCTAGATGGAGGCGTTGAGATGGAGGTGTTGTTCTTGATATTTGAGTGTGAAATAATGATATCACTGGATCCTTCAGCCTCAATCGATTGCAGTTATTAAGAGATAAATTATGAATGATGTTGGTTGTTTGGGTGTGACTCCTGAAGACCTCTATGCACACAAATTTTTTCATCCGGATGGTGCATCTCATCGAAAAAAGGATGCAAATTTGCTCAGTCTGTGTTTGTGAGGGTATTGTAATTTCAGACATATATTAATTAATTCAGTTAATAGTTTTACCCTGTTTTAACACAGGTTTGTATGAATATGAAACGCAACAGCATCTAAACTTAGGTTAGAATCCACCATGGCAGTCTCTGTATGAATGCAGGCATGAATACTATTAATGATCAAATGGCTTCAGTCAAATGGTATTACAGGTTTTATTTATTATTAATATATTTTTTTAACAGAGTGATATGGATGACATGCATTAATGTCTATAATAATATATAAATAATATGCATTATCAACAATATTCTCCAACAACCTTCATTGACACAACACAATAGCTACATAGTGTTAATATAAGTGTGCATACAGAGACGATGAACACCAACACTTTGGGAATGGGGGCCTGTTTTCCCTTAAAGCATAGATAAAACAGTCAAGTAAATTCTTGTATATTCTGTTGCAAATAATATTTTATGTAAATATGCACACAAGCACTTTTATTTGTATGCCTAATATGTCGAAGACGCAAAACTTTTCTTGGCTCGTTACATTCAGGAATTACATGAATTGTAAAGACACTTTAAATTCTATTCAAAATGGTCATATTTGAGAAACAAATTCAGTAGTTTGCGTCGCTGGATATTACTGTCGGCTGTGTTTAACATTTCTATCATAAAACAACTGTCAAACACTATTAAATGATTTTGCTATTTACATCTCGCTCTGTTTTAACGTTAATGCTGACGCTTTGCATTGAAATTTATGCTCTGCTTCTGTGAACCCCACCTACTGTACTTTTATTTGATTGGCCATCTCTAAACATTTTGACATTGACAAGTGTTGTTGGACTGCTGAGGCAGACCAGCCTAAAAATGTCACTCAAACTTTTTTGTTCTCCATTTTTAATTATTTGGAGGACTTGCAGTGAACTTGTCAAGCAAACAGAGATGCAGCTCAGAATATGGCTAGCTGTTGTTTTAAGAGAGATCAACTTTGTTTTTTGTTTTTATTTTTACTGTGTAGCTGTAGTGCAGTGAGAGGATTTCATGTGTATGACAGCTTTTTTGTTCTTTTTTTTTGCTTTCTTGCACCAAAACACAGAGCGGATCTGCTTTCTGCATTGAGACGAGCCGTAGCAGTACAGCAGAGGGTCCAGAAAAACACTTGCGCTCCCCAAACACACAGCCAACAGGTATGCCGCATATGATGAATCTCCCTCGCGGTGGCCTCCATTAGCTAAATGAACACAGTGGTACAACAGGATGCCATTGGTTGGAGCAAAGCACACCACAAACTCAATCAGCACAGCAACAGCCATAATAACAGCTCTCTTACGCTTGTCTGAAGATGAAGATGATGTTGTTAAGCGATCAGATTTTGCACTAAGTGCATATATGATGGTGGAGTAGCTCACAAAGGTGACGACCAGAGGCAAGAAGAAGTAGAGGCAGGAGAGGATGGAGAACAAGTACACATAATACAATACTGTAGGGTCATTTTGGCGTAGCACATCATGGCAGGTGACGCCCACATTCTCAGTCTTAACTGTTTGACTCATTGAGAGAAGTGGCACTGTACCAGCGAGTGCCAGCAGCCAGACCAGCACACATACACATGTAGCTTTTCTTGCGCTCCTCCAGGTCAGAGAGGCGATGGGAAACACCACAGCCAGCAGCCTGTCCACACTCATGCTCATCATCAGCAGTATGGAGCAGTACATGTAGCAGTAGTACGCTGCACTGAGCACACGACACACCGCCTCACCGAACACCCAATCTGAAGCATTCAGCTGGTAGTGGATCTTCAGAGGCAGCAGCAGGGTGAAGAGCAGATCCACACACGCCAGGTGAGACATGTAGATCACAGCTGGTTTCTTCTCTCGAATCCTACAGGTGAATGCCACCAAGGCCAAAGTGTTCAGGGGCAAACTAATGAGGATGATAAAGATGTAGAACAAGGGCATGAGGCGTGTGACCAGCAGGCCTTTGAGGAAGACAACAGACTCTTCTAAGATGTTTAATGTGTCAGAGATTGGTGCAGTTGTGTGATCGTATGATGTTGTATCTGGAGTACTGCTCATATTCAATGGTTGAGACCTCTCATTATGGCCTAAAAACGCATCCGGAGGAGGTAAAAAGCAGTCAGGACCTGTAGCCAACACAAAACACAAGTACATTTCTCATACTACTACCAGACAATAACAAAATCAATTTTAACACATGAACAGCTACAGTACATATGTTGAATGACTCAGTGAATGGTGTAGTTTGTAGATTAAGTCAATGTACCCTGAATATTACCAACCTGAAAATGTAAGTATTCTATGAGGAGGCGATTTTGTATGCATTTGTACAATATAAATCATACAAAAACATACCATTATTACAAAAAAAAGTAATAGTGGTCCCCTAAACATATATCCTAACTGTCAGTGGTTATAGTTATGAATTGCCATGTGATTGTGTTGCATATTACTGTTATGTGTTGATGAAGAGTTCAGATTAATGCTGTTTCTGTTGAAAGATGGAGGCGGAACACAGTCAAAACCTATAATTAATACAAAAGACCATTAGTGGAAACTCTCAGTCATGATACAATTAAACAATAATTAAGAGGAGGACACATTTGCAAAAAGGATTTGATGGAGATTATGTAATACTAAAGGAATTCAGATTCAAGCTTCGGGATATTTATAGTGCATAAATACACTTTATGGTGCTTGTGAGGGATGATAGATGAAATATGATACAGCAATTGGCAATGTTACATGAAACCGACACCACTGATACAAACCAACTAACAATAGCTACAGTGCTTTATTGTGAAATATACTTCACGGCAAACAAAATCCATCAATGAAAAACAGATGTTATACACTAACAACCCATAAAAAGCTGTTACTCTCACAATATGAATAAAATAAAATGAATAAATAATCAGATTTCTATCACCCATCTGTGTTATATACTGCAAAAATCGGAATTGAGCACTAAGGCTCGCAGTGTGAAGCCTGTCTTAACAGACTCCCTAAAAGGAGCGGTGCGTTTGGTGTGGGGTAATTGAGAATGAATGGGGGAAAGTCATGTGAGAGGAGGCATGCTTTCATTGCGATATGATTGGATATGACTGGTTGTAGTCGGCTGTGATTGGTTCATGCAAAAAATCCTGGCTCTTGTATCTGTGCGCATGCTGTGTTTGCGAACCAGTCTGAATGAAAAATATAATGGCATTAATGGGAAGACTAATAAAGAAGTAAACAATTCACACACGTATATGAATAGACATATGAATAAACACTGCCATGTAGAGTTTTTGTGTATCACCGTTTCTGTGTAAAAGTGTGAAATGGAAATTCTGTCTGCATTTACTCACCCTCTTTTAATTCATCTTGAGAGTTTTCTGTCCCTTCATTAAAAGTCCATGCAACCAAAACTTGGAAGATCCAAAAAGCTCAAAAAGGCATGGCAAAATTAATCCACATGAATTGAGCTGTTTAATCTGAGTCTTGTGAAGAGATACGTTTCGACAACGACTCAATATTTGTGTTCGTAATTTAGGTATGGACTTTAATTGGAGGGACAGAAACTTCTCAGGTTACAGTATACATTTTTTACTTTGTTTTTAACAGATTAACCAAAGTCTTTTGGGTTTGGAACAACATGACCACCTCTTCCTGGTGACCCTGAAACGAGTTTAACAGACATCTGCGTTGAAGACTTCTTGTCATCAATTGGCTCATCAGTCTGTTCAAAGCTGCTTACAGAGCTCTCTGCAATCAAACAGACCAAAACACCATCAGTGAAAACATTCAAACTACTAAAGGGAATTGGGTCCCATTTGCAACACCTCTACCTGGTGACCCTGAACCGAGTTCATCAGACATCGTTGAAGAATCGTTGTCATCAATTGGCTCATTAGTCTGTTCAAAGCTGCTTACAGAGCTCTCTGCAACCAAAACAGCCATCAGTGAAAACACACAAACTACTAAAGCGGATTGGGTCCCATTTGTAAAGAGGCCTTGATTACAATGACAAGCTAAATCATTTCCTGTGAGCACTATTATCAGCCCATCTCTAAGCCATGGGCGTTTCCTCCGAGGAGGCAAAAAGTTAATGGCAAAAAATATTAGATGAGAAACAAATTCATAATACAAAAAATAAAACAAAGCAAATATTGCAAAATATGACAAAGTGTATAAATCACTTCTTTTTCAAAAAAAAAAAAATTGTCCAACATCGACACCAGCAGGTAAATTACAGCTGGAGTCCGCATCTCTCTTGCCTCCTCTGAGCCCACTGTTCACACTGGAAATCTGATATTGGCTACATTTAAAACAACAATCATTACGTTTATATGGACAACAATATTCTGATAACACGATTAAGACAATACTCTGATTAAGAATCTACCATGTAAATGTTACCGGCTCCAGACCTAGGGGAATCTGTGCCGGCACAAACCAAATCACACACCAAGCTGTGAGTGATAAGAAGACGGACACGTTACTGCCTTGCTCGAGTGCAGTTTTAATATGACAGATAATCACTGTTGCAATGTGGACACATCATACATTGTCTAAAATCAAACCAAAAGTCTCAATAAAATAACATTCAACTGTCACTTCAAACAATACTCATATGAATAAATTCAAGATAATGTAATTAGATTTCCCATATGAACATAGGCATAACTGCATGAACAAAAGAACCCAGTGCAGTTGAAAATACCTCTGTATAACGTAGTATTGGTAATATTTTGAGATATTGAAGTAATACTGCATTTACTCAAATACATTTCTTCTCCATCTGTAATACTGACTTGTATACATGCAACAATGATACCAATCACTATGGTTGAAACAATGTCACTTTCCCATATCTTTATGGAGAAATACATATAATATACAATGAACTCAATTTCCCTGTAGTTCCTTTAATAATCTCAAACGTACTAATATCCCATGTAACAATATTATGTCTTCACATGCCTTTACTAATAGCGTAGCTGCAAAAATACACACTAGATTTGATTAATATTCACAACAGATGGAAATACTTATAATCAGAAAGATTGATAGGCATAAATGTGTTTAGGAAAAAATCCAATGTCTTACAGATTTCCACATACATGCATCAAGACACATTCTCTTTATATCCCTTTGTTAATCTTTGCTAATTTTGCTAATCACGAGTTAGCGGATAACGTTTACCATTTTCTCAAACCTAAATCTCATCCTATTACCCTACACATTCCAACATCCTTTCCAAACATTTCTTCATAGTAATGATAATGGATGGTTAACACAAACCACTTTAAAAGAGTTATCACCCATACCTGTGAGTGATAAGAAGACGGACACGTTACTGCCTTGCTCGAGTGCAGTTTTAATATGACCCCGGAACTCAGGCTGTCGGTCTCCTAGATAACCCACTAAAGCGCCACACCCCCCTCTACAGGTGTGGTGGTGAAATACATTACATATTTTGTTAACTCTTAGTTTCTGATAAAAAACAAAATAGTAATAATAAAAAATAAGTGGTGGGGTAAAATTTTTTTCTCTTTTCTTTTTACCCATACAGCAGAATTACTTCCTCTACCCATCACATTCTCCCGTGCTTTAAAGAGATGTCTCCTGACATCCAGAACGACATTAACTATCGAACGGTAGAGCAAGGAGAATAAAAATATGTCTGTAGTCCCTACTGTTTATCAGGTGAGTAGCTCACTCTTCACAAGTCTTTTGTCAAAACAGTCATTAGTCAAAATATCAAGTCAGTTTACGATGTCAATATCCTGCTTATTCTCATGCACAGGAGTTCTGGTTGAGAGTAATAACTCACTTCAGGAGTCACTGGTAAGATAGGCATTGGATAAAGGGCACCACACATCGGGTTTGCTCCTAATCTCCAAGGCTGGTAAGAAGGTATTCCTGGCTGGTCATACATAGGAAGATTTCTGGGCTTGACCTGCCTCGTGGATTCCTCACTCCTTGTTGTTCTATGTCCCTTGCTGGTGCTAGGCCAACTGTGGCGTCCGTTTCCGGCTGGTCGAAGGTTCCATCCTCCCCTATGTCATCCTTGTGCAACTCCTGTCTCTTCACAAATGGTGATGGTCTAGCATGCAAATTTACCGGTATTGTCTCCGATGTTGCCAGAGAATCCAACAGTTCTGTTCGTCTGACATCCTCATACTCCAGAGTTTGACTTAGCGGCTGATACTCAGGAGCTACAGCTCTCAATCCACAATGAGGCTCTGGTTCCGGTAGGTGGTGTCCGACAGTCTTTCTCTCATACACAGGCAAAGGTCTTAGATGGTTGGAACAGTCTTGCTCATCATCAGAAGTACTTAAATCTGATTCAGCTGTCTCTCTACGTTGCACATGGCATTTCTGTCTAGGTGACTTCTTTCCAACACCTCCATCACTTTCCTCGGAACTGATCGGTAAGTCACTGAACGGAAGGAGGAGGTTGCGGTGCAACACACGAAAGTTTCGGTCACCGGTTTCGACTTGAATCTGATATACTGGACTATCCTTTATCCTCTCAATGACTCGATGGATCTGTTGTTCCCAGTACGGCCAGAGTTTGCCTGGACCCCCTCTCTCAGACAGGTTCCTGACTAACACACGATCACCTGGTTGTAACACAGCTCCTCTGACATGTTGGTCATAATACCTTTTCCCTTTCTCAGAGGATCTCTTACTGTTCTCGGCGGCTATCCGATATGCTTCCTGCATCCGTGAAGCCCACATCTGCGCATACTGTTGCTGTGTCCGTACCTGCTGATCCGAATTCAGATTGAAGATCAGGTCAACAGGCAACCGAGGATGTCTCCCAAAAAGGAGAAAAACGGCGAGTACCCCGTTGCCTCGTGTCTTGTGCAATTGTAGGCATGAACGAGATTAGGGAGGTGATCTTTCCACTCTGCCCTTTTCTCTTCTTGGAGTGTTCTTAACATCTGAAGAAGTGTCCTGTTCAGACATTCAGCAGGGTTCCCCTGTGGGTGGTAGGGAGTGGTACGAGAGTGAGAAATCCCTGCCAGCTGCTGCAATCTCTGGAACAAGGTGTTCTTGAACTCCCGGCCTTGATCATGATGGAGCTTTTCGGGGTATCCAAAGCGTGGAATGAAATCAGAGAAGATATTTTCAGCAGCTGTCTTACCAGACTTATTCCGGGTTGGATAAGCTTGTGCGAAACGAGTAAAGTGGTCTACGAGCACAAGTATGTACTCGTACCCCCCTTTACTAGGCTCGAGGTGTAAGTAATTGACAGAGAGCAACTCAAAAGGGGCGTTAGTAACAATGGACCCCATTGGTGCTTTTTCATGGACAGTAGGTCGCTTCTGCTTAACGCAAGGACACTGGCGGATAACATAGTCCTCGATGTCACACTGCATATAAGGCCAGTAGAACCGTTGTCGGGCAAGATGGATAAATTTATCAGCTCCGATGTGTCCCATGTCATCGTGGAGATGTTTCAGCACCAGTTGTTGATTGGGCCCAGACTCTCTGTACAAGATCCCCTTTTTCAACTTTAGTCTTTTCCACTCGTGTATTAGCCGTCGTGTTCCAACTGATATTGAACTCCGATCCTTGTCCTTTGTATTCCATCCACTCTTTTTCAATTTAACCACTTCACAGATGGCCTCATCCCTGTTCTGAGCATCTTTGATATCCTCAGGAGTAAACACAGGCATGCACGCAGCAGGAAGATTATTCTCATCTACACGAATCTGGAGAGCCACAGTCCGCGGCACATCCCCTTCCCTCTCAGCCTGATTTCCCTGCCAGATGGTAGACACCACCTCAGGCGGCACTATCTCAGTGTACTCTCTCAGGTGGTCTGTGAGTCTCATTGGAAATCGGGACAGAGTGTCTGCGTCCACGTTAGTCTTGCCTGGCCTGTACTTGATGGTGAAATAAAAGTCGGCCAATTCACCCACCCAGCGATGCCCTACAGCACTCAGCTTGGCGGTACTCAGGACGTAAGTAAGGGGGTTATTATCTGTATATACGGTGAAAGTAGAGGCGTAGTACAGATAATCCTGAAACTTATCACACATGTCCCACTTCAAAGCGAGGAACTCCAGCTTGCTAGAATGGAGGTGGTAATTCTTTTCAGCAGGCGTGAGTGTCCTTGATCCGTATGCAATAACCCGTAGTTTACCACTCTGTTCCTGGTACAGCACGGCCCCCAAGCCTTCATTAGATGCATCAGTGTGCAGGACAAAGGGTAAGTCGAAATCGGGGTAAGCCAGGATGGGAGGACTGGTCAACATGTCTACCAGGTGAGACACTACCGCACTATGCTCCGAGGACCAACAGATAGGTGTCTTAGATGGTAGGTGGTCACCGCGCTTTCCTCTTTTGGTAGTTTTTACAAGCGCGGGACCTTCAGGGTGTTCTTGGAGCTTGAACAAGGGTCGTGCTATTCGGGAGAAATCCTGGATAAAGGAGCGATAGTACCCCAAGAACCCCAGTAAAGATCGGACCTCCCCAACGTTCTTTGGTTTCCTCTCCTTTAACTTCAACACCGCTTCCAGATCCTTAGGATCCACTTGGACACCTTCGCTGGTAACCAACCGTCCCAAATACCGCACTTGGTGTTTGAAGATCTCACACTTGGTCGGTCGCAGTTTCACACCGCACTCCTGAAGGCGACACAGCACTCTTCTCAGGTCCTCGACGTGGTCATGGAAGGTCTTAGAGAAACAGAGCACGTCATCCAGGTAAGGGGAACAGCATTCATCCCTCAGACTGGCTAGTACGCCCTCCATGCAGCGCTGAAATGCCGCTGGCACGTTGGTAAGGCCAAAAGGGAGACGTACCCACTCATAGAACCCCCAAGGTGTGCTGAAAGTGGTCATGTGTCGGCAACCTTCTTTGACAAAACCCTGATGGTAAGCACTACCTTGGTCGAGTATGGAGAACCAGGAGTGGCCCCCCAAATTATCCAACAGGTCTTGGATACGTGGCAGTGGGATGGTTTTGCTGTTCAACCCCCGGAAGTCGACACAGAGGCATAAGCTCATGTCCTTCTTCCTCACACATACGACCGGAGAGGAATAAGCTGACGTCAATTTCCGAATCCAGCCACGGACAAGTAAATTCTGGACATAATTTTTGACCTCCCAATACAAGGGTTTTGGAATGGCATTATATGACTTTTGTACTGGCGTGTCATCCCTGAGGTTGATTCTCAGTTGTAAACCAGGGATACACCCAATATCTGCATCGTCTTTGGCAAAAACAGTAGACTGTTCATATAGCATTTCCCTGACTATTCTCTGTTCCTCCTCTGGTAGATGTGATACATCAACTGGAGGGTGCCACTTATCTTTGGCTTGGGGCAACCCCTGTCTATCTAGCTCTTTGTTCCAACAGATCGGAGAGTCTGTGCTTAACTGGGCTGCACAGGTCTGGACAGACTCACATGGCATGGGCTTGGGGTCCAGGACAGACTTCACATCAGTGATCTCTTCAAGAGTGCCCAGAACTGTTCTTTGGGTCAAGTAAATGGTGTGACGGGTTGAGTTCTGAATGGGAATTTTAACGCATTTTGAGGACCCCCAGGGAACGTCTACCAGGGACGGAAACAGGTCTAAACCGACCGGACAGGTATTCTCAATGAGAGGCTGAAATAACATGGTGCAGTTCCCTGGTACCCCCTTAACTCGACACTGCACCTCATAGACTTTGCCTGCAGGGATGGTAACACCTCTCTTACTGATGCGTACAACACGTGGTGTTGGCTCATCCGTGGTTGTTATCTGAAGGAGAGAGACCAACGCCTCAACGGTGTTCTCTGGAATACTTAAAGAATCTGTTAGGATAGCGATCACACCCACAGTGTCGCCATGTTCTTTGATGATTTCCGCTAAGACGTTGCTACCTAGCAAGGGACAGTGGCAGCTTTGACTGACTAAAAGGGGTACTCTGATTGTCACAGACCCATGGTGCTTACTAGGAATCTGTAGGTCAACCTCTGCCCATCCCTCGAGGAGTATTTCAGTACCATTGGCTGCAGAGATTTCAAGAGACTGACTGTTAATGAGCGACTGAAGTGGCTGAATTTTGACATGAGGTGACGCCTTATCTATCCAGGTTTTGCTGACCATAGTCACCTGGGCTCCTGAATCTAATAGCATTTCTATTGGCACACCATTGATGTTACAGGAAACAGTACAACGCTTTCCAATGAGCTGGGCCATACGTTTCTTTGGGTTCAATTGACATGACGTGGCTGACGGTTTAACCGTATCTGTGGGCTTAACACTGTTCACGGTCGCTGGCTGCCCTTCTCCAGCGACCTCTTCCCGTTTTCCGACGTTCGTCGCTGCAAGCATCCTATGGCTCGATGCCCTGCCTGACCACAAACAAAACAATGGGGACAGTTCATTGTCTCTTTCATTATGCAGTCGGGGCATCTACCCTTTTTCTCAACTGTCAGAGATTGTGGGTGCTTAACAGGTGTACTAGAGTTGCCGGTCGGGGTACGGTCAACAGTCTGGTTCGCCAGTGTCATGTGTCGGGTCAGTGAGGACACTTGAGCAGTCAGCTCTCTAATAGCTTGACGATTAGCTTGCAACTCAGCATCAATTTAGGACTGTTTTGTCGTATCTGTCAGGGTAGTAATGTCAGATTGGGCCACACTCACAGTCACTGACCTAGACTTGGCTACAGCACCCAGGCGCTTTAACCTTCCTTCTTCCTCCATTGTTGACTTTGTCAGCTGTTCTAACAGCGAGTCATCACTAACCTGTGTGTTAGCAAGGAAAGGTTTGATGTCTTGCCTAACATGACTGTTCTTGTCATTTAACCCTTGATACAAGGTATGCAGAAAAGTACCCTGAACCAGTCGCTTATCATAGTTAAACTCTGCCCCTGGTTGCTGTGACTGGAAAATAACTCTTTGTTTTAGCCCTATAAGTCTATAGAGGAACTGATGTGGACTCTCTTTGTCATGTTGTTTCGCATTACTGAGCTCGTGGAAGAGCTCAGCTACACCTTTATCTCTCACATGAGCGTGGAGAAGTCTCTTTAACCCATTCACTGTTAAACCATCGTGGTTAGTGAGCATTTCTCTGAAGGTACCTGCTTTAGTTATCTTGAACACTGCTCTAATGATCTCAACCTCGCTAAACCCATCTTGTAGAGCAGTATCAATCTGCTTACAGAGACCACTGAACGAAATGTCCGACCCGGTATCAGATATTTGACCCCCATGAAATTTACATTCCCGACAGTCTCACTACCTGATCAGCAACTGTCGAAGATAGGCTTGATAGGCTGACCCTGGTGGGTGTCACTAGTACCAGTAACACCCAGGTGACCTGGTATCCCCGCAGCGGTGGGTGTGTAAATGTCTCTGTCAATGTGTGACGTGGGAGTGTGCAGTTCACCGGGTGACTGAGGTGCAAGACAGTCTGTGGACGATAGTTGTGTGTGAGTGCCCCTGTCTGATGAATATGTATGTGCGTCCTCTGCCGAAGCAGGGAGGTGTTTGTGTGTACAAGTAGCTGCACTGTCCATATGAACAGTAGAAACATAAGCCTCACCAGACCCGGAGTCGGCTGATGTCAGTTCATGTAACAGATCCTGGAGGGAGAGAAGTTGAGCCATACCTTCGTCTTCCATCGTTTTCAACATTTCACTCCTGGTGTAGTCGATGATAAAGTCGTAGAGCTCTGGTTCACGCTGCCATCTTCAATCGCCTTGGCAACCGACTGTAGTTGACTGGTACTCAACACTAGAAGCTTTTTGTGAATCTGGAAAATCAACATCCGTCGTGGGGTTACAGGAGCCATCGTGACGTTTCAACGTTGACGGTCACTCTCTGGATGACACTGGGCACAGTAGCCTCCCTTGAAGCTTGATCACCAACCTCCACCTCTGCCGTGACAGCTCTCCCCACTCGATGATGCAGGATCCCGGACAAGCCCCCAATTGTTACCGGCTCCAGACCTAGGGGAATCTGTGCCGGCACAAATCAAATCACACACCAAGCTGTGAGTGATAAGAAGACAGACACGTTACAGCCTTGCTCGAGTGTAGTTTTAATATGACAGATAATCACTGTTGCAATGTGGACACATCATACATTGTCTAAAATCAAACCAAAAGTCTCAATAAAATAACATTCAACTGTCACTTCAAACAATACTCATATGAATAAATTCAAGATAATGTAATTAGATTTCCCATATGAACATAGGCATAACTGCATGAACAAAAGAACCCAGTGCAGTTGAAAATACCTCTGTATAACGTAGTATTGGTAATATTTTGAGATATTGAAGTAATACTGCATTTACTCAAATACATTTCTTCTCCATCTGTAATACTGACTTGTATACATGCAACAATGACACCAATCACTATGGTTGAAACAATGTCACTTTCCCATATCTTTATGGAGAAATACATATAATATACAATTAACTCAATTTCCCTGTAGTTCCTTTAATAATCTTTTAAAACGTACTAATATCCCATGTAACAATATTATGTCTTCACATGCATTTACTAATAGCATAGCTGCAAAAATACACACTAGATTTGATTAACATTCACAACAGATGGAAATACTTATAACCAGAACGATTGATAGACATAAATGTGTTTAGGAAACAATCCAATGTCTTACAGATTTCCACATACATGCATCAAGACACATTCTCTTTATATCCCTTTGTTAATCTTTGCTAATTTCGCTAACCACGAGTTAGTGGATAACGTTTCTCCAACCTAAATATCATCCTATTACCCTACACATTCCAACATCCTTTCCAAACATTTCTTCATAGTAATGATAATGGATGGTTAACACAAACCACTTTAAAAGAGTTATTACCCATACCTGTGAGTGATAAGAAGACAGACACGTTACTGCCTTGCTCGAGTGCAGTTTTAATATGACCCGGAACTCAGGCTGTCGGTCTCCTAGATAACCCACTAAAGTGCCACACCCCCCTCTACAGGTGTGGTGGTGAAATACATTACATATTTTGTTAACTCTTAGTTTCTGATAAAAACAAAATAGTAATAATAAAAAATAAGTGGTGGGGTAACATTTTTTTATCTTTTCTTTTTACCCATACATCAGAATTATTTCCTCTACCCGTCACATAAACAGAGATTTTTGATTACCTTAATCCGGCTAAAGTCATACTCGAAGTAAACACAAATCGAATTAAGACATGTGGAGTATTCCTATTTTATCTCATTATCAAAGTGCAGTATAGACATGTTCACACCTTAATCACACTATTACCGTCATGTAGGACTTTTCACTGCATTTTGCGAGAGGATACACACACGGCAGTGGTAAACCATTTGACAGCAAACAAAAGAGCATGGCTCTTACTCGGGGACATGCAAATGTTTTCTTTCCATTCGGCATCATCAAATTCCATTAAAAATCCACCAGTCCTTACTTCGTCCAGTACCACCGAGTTTGTCGTGGGGGCATGAATGAAATGCTACAGAATGAAAGGACAGAAGAGGCCTGTTGCTGGAGAATTTTTATTCACCGTTTTCTGTTTGCACGTATAGCATGACAAATAATTAACTGCACTTGAAATACCCAAAACTGTATATGGTACCATAATTAAGATTAACTGTACAGGTATGTTGATACATGAAATTCTGGAGGGAACATCAGATAGTGTCACGTGGAGATGTTAACCGTGTGATATTAATTGATCTATGTGCTATAACTGTAACATGTGAGCTGGCTGGAAATGAAGCGCACGATGAAGGAACAGAGTCAACAGGGTATTTAATCATGAATCCAGGAGTAAATCCAACAGTCAGCAACACAAATGCAAATCAACATCAATAGCAGACAAAGGACCAGGGGCCTCATGTATAAAACTTTCCGTAGATTTTATCCTAAAAGTGTACGTACGCACAAAAGCTAGATTTGGCGTACGCACAAACGTTTTCAGATTTATAAAACCATGCGTATGCCAGAACCTACGCAAAAATCCTTTTATAAATCCCTGTCAGCGGAAGATTGTGCGTACATGCATCTCCTCCCCAAAATCACTATATATGGAGCTTACAACGTCTAGTTTTACTATGCATAACTTCATCTGCATATCATTTCCATGCATATTCCCATCCACGTGACACCATTTTTAACGCCGTTAAGGGTACAATACGTTAGGAAAATATGAGATACGGACCATAAATGCGTTTTGAGACATCCCTATTCTAATTTATGCAATTTGCCTAAAAGGTAAACATATATTTTAGAATGTTTATAGCCTATATTTTTATGAAAAAAGATAGGCCTTATTTTTTTTGTAGTGTAATAGAGTAAATAACAAAACATTTTGAAAATAAAACGCGCATATCTTAAGAGTTTCCTTCAAATTCTATCTTTTAAATATGGTGTTTGTCACAATATTGGGAAGAGCACGAAAGGGGTTATCATTAGGCTGCTGTCTGTGCGCGACACCTGTGAACAGAGGTTATACTGTCATCGGACCTTTTCAAACCGGTGACCATGATTTCACCAAGTACAACATGCTCCTGGATCAACATCCTTGTTGATGCTGGAACAACATTCCAATTAACCAATCAGAATTGAGGGATAACTTTTCAGGAAATATCTGTTTTAGGCTTACGATCAGGGTTAGATGCTTCTACACCCTTGTTAATCAGCTATCATTTCACACCGATTTTAGGAATAAATTATGGGTAGGGGTAAGTTTAGGGGTAGGGATTGGGTTTAGTCTATATTTTTGGACAGTAATGTTGATCCAGGATAAACAAAAGATGTTGATCCAGGAACATGTCTTACTTGGCAAAATAGCCAATGGACTGTTTGATCAACGAGCACATCCTTATGTCGTTGAAGTTCACATCAATGATCATTATTCGTGCAAAAGTATTTTCTCAGAACATGAGTTTTGCTATTTAGAATACAGTTTAAAGCGGAATTGTCATACGCCAAGCAATCCTTGCTGTGATTAAAACATTTAATCACATAGCCTACCACAGGAAAATTGTTCGAAAGCAGCACATCCACTGCAAATATTTCTGTTCAAATTCATATACAAATGGTGTAATTTCTGGATAATAACTGCATGCAATGTCAGTGCTTAACTTAATTATTCAGAGTGTCATATTTAATCTAAATGTGTATGTCAAATGTAAAACAGACTTTAAAATCATTCTGTTTGCTTCCTTATTGCGCTCACTCCAGTAAAAATGTGCATACGTATGGTCCAGAGTGTCCGTACGGTGCGCACATATTTACGCCTAGTTTATTTTTTATAAATCCCGATATGTGCGTGGAAATTTGCGTACGCACATTTCCATGCCCATTTTGTGCATACGCAACGTTTATACATCAGGCCCCAGGGGAGAACACAGGACTTAAGTACAGAAACGTAATTAGGGAGAACTGAAACATGTGTGGAGCTAATTAATCAAAAACCATGGAAACTAATAGACACGGGAACTCAGGGAAATGTGGAGACAGAAACGGAACCAGAACAGAACATAACCGTGACAGTTCGCCCCCTCCCACAACGGTGCGTCCTCGCGGTGATAAATAGTCCAACCGAGGTACGGAGGGAGGGAGGGAGGGAGGGTTGGTGGGTTTTCAGGAGGCGGGCGTGGGGCAGGCAATGGAAAAGGGGCACAGTTCATTGGGCCAGGGTGGAGTAGATGGAGAAGGAGCCAGGGAGAAACCTGGAGCAGGAGGAGTCAGGTGGGGAACCAGAGTCCAGTCAGGAAAGCGGGCCACGGTGGAGTCACCGGAGGGAGGAGCCATGGTGGAGTTCGGCCAGGCGACACCAGGGGGCCGACTGACGGAGATGACGCCGGTGGAGTAGGAGCCCAGGTTGGAGACAAGCAGCCGCAGAGCCAGGGTGACACTGAGGATCCAGAGGGCCTAGGCGGAGCCGGAGCGACAGAGGACGAAGGTGGAGCCGGAGGGAGGAGCCAGAGGGACAGAAAGACATCAATCAAAAGACATCAATCAAAGTGTGGACTGTACAATGGGTATTCCATCAGGGAAAGATCACACAAACTTGCTTGTCTGGCTCTCAACAACGGAGGAGTGGTCGCTGACACACGGTGAAGGGCGAAAAGCATATGGAACATGGTTAGTCTATGTTAAAATGCTCTGAAGACTGATGAGTTTATTATTAAAAAGAACAGCTGAACATCAGTTCATATATAAAATGTATTGTTAAAATTGTTACTGCCTTTTGTTATTATTTTGGAATAAATGTAAAATGCTTAAAAACACTAAATTGATGAGATTATTACTTGGTTTTAATAAATAGAATATCCTTTTAATTACATTTACATTTAGTCATTTAGCAGACACTTTTATCCAAATCAAATTACAAATTAGCACAATAGAAGCAATCAAAACCAACAAAAAAAGCAATAATATGCAAGTGCTGTGTATCACCTATGATATGAAAACATGTCTTCCATCTTTATTTGACTCTCTCTCTCTCTCTCTCTCTCTATATATATATATATAAAGAGAGTGCTAGAGTTAGAGTGTCAAATAAAGATGGAAGACATGTTTTTAACCATTTCTTGAAGATGGCTAAGGACTTAGCTACTCGGATTGAGTTGGGCAGGTCATTCCACCAGGAGGGAACAGTTAATGTAAATGTCTGTGAAAGTGATTTTGTGCCTCTTTGGGATGGCACAAGTATGCGCTGTTCACTTGCAGAACACAAGCTTCTAGAGGGCACATAAGTTTGAAGTAGAGAATTAAGATAAAGGGGTGCAGAGCCAGTGGCGGTTTTAAACCTTACTGCCTTGAATTTTATGCAAGCAGCTTTTGGTAGCCGGTGCAAATTGATGAACCGAGGTGTGACGTGCATTCTTTTCGGCTCATTAGAGATTAATCTAGCAGCCGCATTCTGGATTAATTGTAGAGGTTTGATAGAACTGGCTGGAAGACCTGCTAAGAGAGCATTGCAATAGTCCAGCCTAGACAGAACAAGAGATTGAACAAGGAGTTGTGTAACCTGTTCCGAAAGAAAGGACCTGATCTTCCTAATGATGTATAAAGCAAATATGCAGGACTGGGCAGTTTTTGCAATGTGGTCTGAAAAATTCGAAGTAGTTATGGTTGATGTGCCAAACTGGATAGTGAAATTGTGTTGAAGTGATGGCTTTTGTTGAAACCACAAGCAGTTCTGTCTTGGCAAGGTTGAGTTGAAGGTGATGGTCCTTCATCCAGTAAGAAATGACTTATAGACATGCTGAGATGCAAACAGCTATCATCGGATCATCAGGATGGAATGAGAGGTAGAGTTCGGTGTCATCAGCATAGCAGTGATATGAAAAGCCATGTTTCTGAATGACAGAACCTAGTGAAGCCATGTAGACAGAGAAGAAAAGTGGTCCAAGAACTGAGACCTGAGGCACCCCAAAGCTAGAAGTTGCGACTTGGATTTTTAATGACATTTTTAATGTAAAAATACAAAATAGATTTTTTTATTCTGGTAGTGTAATTAATGTTTATTTAACCAAGAAAATGTGACTGGGACATGAGTTTACATTTAATATAAAAAAAAAAAAAAATATATATATATATATATGAGGACTTTGTCTTCTCATTTCAGAACACCACTGCTCTTAGCAGTTAATTTCATGCAGATTGTTCAATGATTCTAAGGAAAAGCAGAAAAAGAAACTCCTAAGACATGCATGCTCATAGAAGGCATTGCTAAAAGTCCAGTGCTCACAGGAAATTACCATATGATGTGACGTAAATGAAGTGAAGGTTCTTTATGTAAAATATCATGTCAGAAAGTGGCATAATATAACAGCAACACTTTACATTAATTTGCAGATGTCAGTGCATTGTAAATAATTCATATGAACTTCTAGCCTACATAAAAAGTTAAAATAGCATGCAGTACTTGTCATTGGTGGGACATTTAAAGGGATAGTTCATCCAAAAATAAAAAATATAAAGATATTATTTTGAATGTTGGTAATCAAACAGTTATGGCTACCAATTGGCTTTCATTGTATGGAGAAAAAATTATGACATTTCTCAAAGAAATCTTATTTTATTTTTCAAAGGAAGAAAGTCATACATGTTTGGAAAGATATGAGGGCGAGTAAATTATGAAAGAAATAGTATACCATATTATATTAAAATGAAGCCAATTTAGTTTAAAGTAAAAAATACCATAGTAAATGAAAATGATACCATAGTAAATGAAAAAGAAGCTAGTTTAATTAAAGTAAAAAAATCTTTCTTTTTCACACAATGTAAGCCAGCAATTTACACAAAACAATCTTCCTTACACACATAATATGATACAGTCAAGGTTTCATCTGCATAGTTAAACACCATCAAAAGACTACACTTAAAAGCCAAACATCTGTCATGCACTGATGTACTTACCGTTAAAGGTGGCAGTGCATGCATGCAGAAGTATAATGGAAAACAAGATAGTTTTGACCTCCATGAGTACCGATCAGGGGTCACTTCCTAACTGAAGATGAATCTCTTTACAAACAGTGCTTCTTCACTCTCTGAGCGCTCAGTCTTTTCTGTGAGGAGAGGCTCAGATTTATACAGTATGGTGACATCACTGGATCGTCCACCCTCCACTGAACCCAGATTCATTCCTATTCATTGCTATAGCGCGAATGAGAAATCGAGCTGTAATTGACAGACATCACAGCTCCGAATGAGAGATAGACGAATGATGATTTATTTTGTTGTCTTCCCTAAAGCTCCAAAATGATTTCATTATATAATGCCTTGACATGCCCAAAGACCTGCGTTTATACTGTATTCAGCATTTTCAGTTTATTTGGCTGCCAGAACAACTTTGTCATTTTTGTAGTTTATATGACCGTTAGTATATTTAAAGGGTTAGTTCACCCAAAAATGCAAATTCTGTCATTAATTACTCACCCTCGTGTCGTTCCAAACCCGTAAGGCCTTCGTTCATCTTCAGAAAACAAATTAAGATATTTTTGATGGAATCTGAGAGCTCTCAGACCCTGCATAGACAGCAACGCAACTGTAATGTTCCCAGGTCCAGAAACGTAATAAGGCCATCGGTAAAACAGTCGATGTGACATCAGTGGCTCAACTTTAGTTTTGCGAAGCTACGAGAATACTTTTTGAGTGCAAAGAAAACAAAAATAGCATAATTTATTCAACAATTCTACTCCCCCGAGTTGCAGTCTTCCGCCATGTTAGAGAGCATGCTTTCCCCTAAGCATAAACAATGCTGAATACGCAGATTACGTTCATGCACGTGCTTTCCCCCAGAACGTAAACAATGCTGATTATGTTGATTATGTTATTGGGTACTCTCCACAATGGCGAAAGACGTAACTCGGGGGAGAAGAATTTTTGTTTTCTTTGCGCTTAAAAAGCATTCTAGTAGCTTCGCAAAACTGAAGTTGAGCCACTAATGTCACATGGACTGTTTTACTGATGTCCTTACTACGTTTCTGGACCTGGGAACATTACAGTTGCGTTGCTGTCTATGG
>NW_015537939.1:4141453-4146453 GCF_001515605.1 Sinocyclocheilus anshuiensis | reverse complement strand
AATTAAGATATTTTTGATGGAATCTGAGAGCTCTCAGACCCTGCATAGACAGCAACGCAACTGTAATGTTCCCAGGTCCAGAAACGTAATAAGGACATCGGTAAAACAGTCCATGTGACATCAGTGGCTCAACTTTAGTTTTGCGAAGCTACGAGAATACTTTTTGAGTGCAAAGAAAACAAAAATAGCATAATTTATTCAACAATTCTACTCCCCCGAGTTGCAGTCTTCCGCCATGTTAGAGAGCATGCTTTCCCCTAAGCATAAACAATGCTGAATACGCAGATTACGTTCATGCACGTGCTTTCCCCCAGAACGTAAACAATGCTGATTATGTTGATTATGTTATTGGGTACTCTCCACAATGGCGAAAGACGTAACTCGGGGGAGAAGAATTTTTGTTTTCTTTGCGCTTAAAAAGCATTCTAGTAGCTTCGCAAAACTGAAGTTGAGCCACTAATGTCACATGGACTGTTTTACTGATGTCCTTACTACGTTTCTGGACCTGGGAACATTACAGTTGCGTTGCTGTCTATGGAGGGTCAGAGAGCTCTCACATTTCATCAAAAATATCTTAATTTGTGTTCCAAAGATGAACGAAGGTCTAACGGGTTTGGAACGACATGAGGGTGAGTAATTAATGACATAATTTTCATTTTGGGGTGAACTAACCCTTAAAATTACTTTGTTGTTGTTCATTAGTCCATATCATTCCTTAAGGTTGCTCCAGCACACAGTCGTTTACAGGCTGCACGCGTGCATCTTGATAAACATTCATCACTGCCAACCAATATGATGCATTGGCTGTAAGTAAATATTACACTATTCAGTGCACTATTGTTGGCTGTATTCTAAAATATGACATTTATGAAATGAGAACTCTCATGTTTTGTTGTATTTTTTTTTTACTCTTTTATCTTCACTTTTATACACATTTTAAGTACAGCAGATTATAAATGGGGAAGTTACACTTTTCAGCATTGCAACAGAATGCATATTTACATATTGCAACATGGCTTCAGAAACACCTTCATTTTTGAGATACAAACTAAATGCATTTAAATGTTGTGTTAAAAATACAATGTGTTCAAGCTTCAAAGGCACAATATGAATGTATATACGCTATAGGTTCTATATATATGTATATACATATGCACAGACACACATTAAAAATAAACATATCATTCCAGTCATATCATTCCAAAACTGGCACTTGAATACAGTTAAGTGAACCTGTAAAACAGCAATTATTTGTGCAATACAGACAATGCATTCACAACTGAATCTTTAGAACAAAATAATCACCATCAATTCACACCTGAACGCAAGCCTGACTGTACTCGCAGCTCAGGTTGGAGGATTTTGTTTGACTGTTTGTGTTTGATGGTGTGGTTGTGCTTTTTGTCTTCCTCCACCAGATCAGAGAGCTGATCTGCTGTCTGCATTGAGACGAGCCATAGTAATATAACAGAGGGTCCAGAAAAACACTTGCGCTCCCCAAACACACAGCCATCAGGTAGTGTTTCCCCTCCTCACTGCTGCTTCCAGTGGCTAAACGAACACAGTGGTACAACAAGATGCCATTTGTTGGTGCAAAGCACATTACAAACTCACTCAGCACACCGATAGCCATAATCACAGCTCTCCTTCGCTTGTCTGGGTATGATGTTGCCAAGTGATCATTCTTGGTAGTGAGCACATATATTATGGTAGAGTAACTCACTAAGGTGATGACCAGAGGCAAGAAGAAGTAGAGGCAGGAGAGGATGGAGAACAGGTATGCATACACCTGTGTGTGATACAGCACATCATGGCAGGTGATGCCCACATCCTTTATCTTGAATGTTTGTGTTATGAAGAGAAGTGGCACTGTACCAGCGAGCGCCAGCAGCCAGACCAGCACACACTTACATGTAGCTTTCCTTGCGCTCCTCCAGGTCAGAGAGGCGATGGGAAACACCACGGCCAGCAGCCTGTCCACACTCATGCTCATCATCAGCAGTATGGAGCAGTACATGTAGCAGTAGTAAGCTGCACTGATCACACGACACGCCGCCTCACCGAACACCCAATCTGAAGCATTCAGCTGGTAGTGGATCTTCAGAGGCAGCAGCAGGGTAAAGAGCATGTCCACACATGCCAGGTGAGACATGTAGATCACAGCTGGTTTCTTCTGTCGAATCTTACAGGTGAACGTCACTAGGGCCAAAGCATTCAGGGGAAAACTAATGAGGATGATGATGATGTAAAATGAGGGCATGAGGCGTGTGACCAGCAGGCCTCTGAGGAAGAGAACAGTGTCTGCTGTGATATTATATGCATCCTGTGAAGTCTTGTTGCAGTTCACTGCATCCAAATCAGTGCTGTTACGTGGCTGTCTAAACGGAATAATTTCTTCAATGACTTTGAAAATGCGAGCAATGATTGAATCTGTAAACAAACAAGCAAACATGAATAAATAAATAAAAACAACAACAACAGTGAAACTTCTCAACACAACCAGACAAATATAGGTGAATAGACGGCTTTTCACACTTGAAATTGTTAACTCTTAATCATTCTAAACCCCGGGTAATCGGAATCCTGGGTTACCTTGCTTCGAGTTTCACACTGCAGTGTACATTCCTAAACCCTGGGTAAAGGTTCTTATTTGCATATTCGTTGGATGAACGAAGCTCGCGACCTGTTTACATAATGGCTCTAGCAGTGAGCATTATACTCTAAAGTTTTCCAGAACAGATGTTTTGGAATTTAAAGGTAAGAATGAAGAGCTCTTCACTTGATTTGACATGTTTTCCGCCACTATTTACCATTTTCCCCTCAAATGCTGACACTACTGTTTATACAATGCGCGTGTTTCTGTGACTGTCCAAAGCACGCGACTGCGTGTTGCCAATTATCTAGAAATAACATCTTAACATAGCATCGTTTCACACTGTACATGTTTGACACCACAGAATCCCTGCTAAGTCCTGCTCCGAGTCAAAGTTTCATAACTCGAGGTAAAAATGCCTCAAGGTTACATATGCATCCCTAGTTCCCCAAGAGAACGAGACACTGTGTCGAACGCTTTGGGAAGGCTTTCAGCGTGACCACGCTCTGAATCACGTGTGTAATCAGTCCAATATACGGGTGAGACTTCACGGACGGGGTGATGTAGTGACCAGGAAGCTATAAAAGCATGTGGAAACAGCGGCAGCTTCTGGTATAATGAGGGAAGCGCTCGCAGGGATGCCGGAAGTATGGCAGGAGACACAGCGACACAGCGTCCACTCGTTTCCTCGGGGAACTAGGGTTACATACATAACCTTGAGGCGTTCCCCTTCAGGAACAAGTCCCTGCGTAGTGTGTATGTACGTAGCACAACTACGAGAGGAAGAGGACGGAGGAACCAGGAGCAGTACGAACGTCGAGGTCATAGAACCTGACAAAAGTGAGCGGTGTAGACCAACCCACAGCATTACAAACATCCTGCATAGCCACACCCGACAGGAAGGCCTTGGAGGCCGCCACACTTCGGGTAGAGTGAGCCTTGACCCCCAAGGGCGAGGGGAGACCAGAGGACTCATACGACATAGAGATGGCATCAACGATCCACCGACTGAGGGTCTGCTTAATAGCAGGCAGACCTCTCTTGGAAGGACCATAGAAAACAAATTATTGGTCAGACTTCCTCCACATGGCAGCTCTGTGGACGTATGTGTCCAGTGCTCGCACTGCCCATGCAATTAAGCTTCTGCTGGTCAGGGTCCCGAAAGGGAGGAGGACAGAAGGCCTGTAGTATGACGGGCCGTGGTACAGAGGAGGGCACTTTAGGGACGTACCCCGGCCTGGGGTACAGAAAAGCTTTGGCTTTAGCCACTGAGAGGGCCTGCAGGTCTCCTACTCTTTTCAGCAATGAAATGGCTAATAGGAAGTGAGTCTTAAGTGTCAGAACTCGATCTGAAACCTCCTCCAGTGGTTCAAATGGAGGTTTGCAGAGAGCCTCTAGCACCACAGCCAAATCCCACAGAGGGACACGAGATCGTACCGGAGGCCTTAGCCTCAGCGCACCGTGGAGGAAACGTGTAACCAGGGGGTGTCTTCCCACAGACTGACCACCAAGAGGGGCGTGGTAAGCAGCTATGGCCGCCACGTACACCTTCAAGGTGGAGTGGGTCAACCCCGCAGAGAATCGAGCCTGCAGGAACTCCAGCACTGAACCAACCGGGCAGCTAACTGGGTCGAGCTGGCAGTCTCCGCACCAAGAAGTGAAGAGTCTCCACTTCAGGCCATAGAGTTTCCTAGTTGAGGGAGCTCTGGATTGGAGGATGGTCTCAACAACCTCAGTTGTTGAATGAGTCAGAGAGGACCAGAGGGCACGGTGCAATGTCTCCTGAATCGCAAACAGATCCACCTGAGCGTGGCCAAACATTCTCCAAAATCTGACACACCACATCTGGGTGGAGTCTCCATTCCCCAGGCCCGGGCCCCTGCCTCGACAGGATGTCTGCTCCCTGATTGAGATGCCCAGGGATGTGCACTGCTCTCAGCGAGAGGAGTTTTCCTTGGGCCCACACAAGGATCTGGTGCGCCAGCTTGTACAAGTGGCGCAAACACAGACCTCCCTGGTGGTTGATGTACAAGACCACCGCTGTGTTGTCGGTGCGCACCAACACATGATGGCCTCTGAGGTCTGGGAAGAAGTGTTTCAGTGCTCGAAACGTGGCCAACATCTCCAGGCAGTTGATGTGCCACTTAAGATGGCGGTCGCTCCACAGACCGCGGGCAGGGTGGCCACTCATGACTGCAACCCAACCGGTGAGGGATGCATCCGTCGTTAACGTTACGCGACGACAAGGAGCTCCCAGCACCGGGCCCTGTGACAAGAACCAAGGTTTCCTCCACATGTCTAAGACACGAAAGCATCGCCGTGTGACCTTGATCATGTGAAGCGGATTTCCTCTCGGGGTAAACCCCTTGGTCTTGAGCCACCACTGTAGGGGTCTCATGTTCAGCAG
>NW_015537939.1:4130851-4141049 GCF_001515605.1 Sinocyclocheilus anshuiensis | reverse complement strand
CTTTAATCATTAAAAATCTAATCAAATTTAGTATAACCACTTTTTTCTTTTATATATTTTAATAAACACTGATCAGAATAAGTATGTTGTTTCATTTTTAAATAAATATATGTTACACTGAATGACAATGGAACATTACTTCACCCATATTTTGACATTTTTACAAAAGTTATTTGAAACATTAAAGACATAAAAAACATTACTTGCATCTAATATGCTTTCTATGTATATAAAATAACTTATGTAAAATTAAATTTTAAATGTCTCATCTTTGACCCACATGCACTATATTTGCGTTTATATATTCCTCTGCATGACCAAGCTCTGAAGCATGTGTGAAATCAGTCCAATGGAATGGCAAGACATCATGGGCGGGATGACGTAGCGACCAGGAAGCTTAAAAGCACATGCGGTGGAGACAACCTTAGCTTCTGATTAGTGAAGGAAACGATTGCAGGGATGCAGGAAGTATGGCAACGTGACGCAGCATCTTGTTCCCTCTGGGAACCATGGTTACATACGTAACCTAGAGACGTTCCCCTTAAGGAACTCGTGCTGAGTCAGAATGTTTTGGGAACGAGAATACCCACTCTGCCATGCTTACATATCCCTGCCTAGTGTGGAACACTACACAGCTAGGACGGGAGAACAGAGGAGCCATGCGTGGCACCCATGTCGAGCTTGTCAAACCTGACAAATATAAGCGGGGTGGACCAGCCCGCAGCGTTACAGATGTTGTGCATAGACACTCCAGAGAGAAAGGACTTGGAGGCCGCCACACTTCTAGTAGAGAGCTCTCTGACCCCAAAAGATGAAGGGAGGTCAGAGGACTCATAGGTCAAAGATATTGCATCCACAATACACCAACTTAAGGTCTGCTTGGTCACCGGGAGACTCTTGGGCGAACCAAAGCAAACAAATAATTGGTCAGATTTCCTCCACAGGGAAGCTCTGTGGACATAAGTATCCAGTGCTCTGACTGGACAGACAAGATGAAGCTTTTCCTGGTCTGGGTCCCTAAAGGGAGGAGGACAGAAAGCCTGCAGCACAACTGGCCATGGAATTACTGTGGGAACCTTAGGCACATAACCTGGCCTAAGGTATAGGAATGCCTTAGCCATACCAGGCTCAAACTCCAGAAAGGAAGGGGCCACAGAGAGGGCCTGGAGGTCACCAACTCTCTTAAGGCAAGAGATGGCCAGTAGGAAAGCAGTCTTAACTGTGAGGAAACTCTCCAGAACCTCCTCAAGGGGTTCAAAGGGAGGCTTACAGAGAGCTTCTAAGACCACGGCCAAATCCCAGGATGGGACTCTAGAGCGTGAAGCAGGCCTCAACCTCAAGGCGCCATGGAGAAAACGTGTAACCAATGGGTTTCTCCCCAATGTCTAAGAGGGGAGAGGGGCGTGGTAAGCAGCTATGGCCGCCACGTACACCTTCAAGGTGGAGTGGGTCAACAGAATCGAGCATCGAGCCTGCAGGAACTCCAGCACTGAACCAACCGGGCAGCTAACTGGGTCGAGCTGGCAGTCTCCGCACCAAGAAGTGAAGAGTCTCCACTTCAGGCCATAGAGTTTCCTAGTTGAGGGAGCTCTGGATTGGAGGATGGTCTCAACAACCTCAGTTGTTGAATGAGTCAGAGAGGACCAGAGGGCACGGTGCAATGTCTCCTGAATCGCAAACAGATCCACCTGAGCGTGGCCAAACATTCTCCAAAATCTGACACACCACATCTGGGTGGAGTCTCCATTCCCCAGGCCCGGGCCCCTGCCTCGACAGGATGTCTGCTCCCTGATTGAGATGCCCAGGGATGTGCACTGCTCTCAGCGAGAGGAGTTTTCCTTGGGCCCACACAAGGATCTGGTGCGCCAGCCTGTACAGGGGGCGTGAACACAGACCTCCCTGGTGGTTGATGTAAGAGATCACCACTGTGTTGTCGGTGCACACCAACACATGATGGCCTCTCAGGTCTGGGAGAAAGTGTTTCAGTGCTCGAAACACGGCCAACATCTCCAGGCAGTTGATGTGCCACGTAAGATGGCGGTCGCTCCACAGACCGCGGGCAGGGTGGCCACTCATGACTGCAACCCAACCGGTGAGGGATGCATCCGTCGTTAACGTTACGCGACGACAAGGAGCTCCCAGCACCGGGCCCTGTGACAAGAACCAAGGTTTCCTCCACATGTCTAAGACACGAAAGCATCGCCGTGTGACCTTGATCATGTGAAGCGGATTTCCTCTCGGGGTAAACCCCTTGGTCTTGAGCCACCACTGTAGGGGTCTCATGTTCAGCAGGCCATCTTGCGACTGCAGTGAGGATTGACTCGATCCGAGCAGGAGACAGCTGTGCCTGCTGTGGTTGAATCCCACACCACGCCCAGATAAGTGGTCCTCTGTGATGGAGAAAGCACACTTTTCTTGGCGTTTAATCTTAACCCCAACTCTTTCATATGGGTGAGAATGACATCTTGATGCCGAACCACCATCTGCTCTGATTGAGCTAGAATCAACCAATCATCGACATAGTTGAGTATGCGGATGGCCTGGAGTCGCAGTTGAGCCAGAGCAGCATCTACACACTTCGTGAAAGTTCGGGGTGACAGCGCAAGGCCGAACGGAAAAACCTGATATTGGTAAGCTTCGCGCCTGAAAGCAAACCACAGGAACTTCCTGTGTTGAGGAGGGATGGAGACATGGAATTATGCAACTTTTAGATCGATTGAGACAAACCAGTCCTCGGACTCAGATCTAAAATGGGACGCAACCCTCCATCCTTCTTTGGAACAATAAAGTAGAACCAGGTCTGTCGAGAGGAGGGCCCACCTCGATGGCCTCATTCCTCAAGAGAGTATTTACTTTGTAATACCGGAGCCTGCTCGGGACCCACCAGGGTGGGAACAATCCCGTTGAAACGAGGAGAACCGAACTGAATTCTGTAGCCTCTTTCTACATTCTGCAGGACCCAACGTGAGATATTCGGCAGAAGTTTCCACACTGCCAGAAAATCCACTAAGGTAATCAGTCTCTCGAGACTGACCTCCGGTGTAATAGGAGTGGCCCGTTCGGTGCCCTGAAATGGCGGACCGGCAGATAATGACCGAACTAGCCGAATGACAGAAGCTGCTGCTGTTTCCACTGCACGTGCTTTTATAGCTTCTTGGTCGCTATGTCACCCCGTCCGTGACGTCTCACCCATCTATTAGACTGATTACACACGTGATTCAGAGCGTGGTCACACTGAAGGTGTTCCCAAAGCGTTCAACGCAGCTCGCGCTCCTGGAAGGGAACTCGGGTTTAAGCGCAGTACATGTGAAGGTCCTTAAGATGATGCCATTGAACTAAACAATTCATACTAGAACAAATATTTAGTTTACAGTAAAAATACTGGTAGCATTCTGTCAGAATCTATGTTTTCTGTGTGACTTCTAGAGTTGTTTGCTTCACCTGTGATTCGTTATAACGTTTAAAACAGAGAACCAAAATCCTCTAAGCACCCAAACACTGGCCAGTCACTTATGTACAATCTGCATATGTGCTCTTCCATTTTGGAATATTTGATTATGAACTGTAGTAATGATCTCACAACACATGATGTTGTAAACTTTTTCTGGAGGTCTGTAAACTTTACCTGGAGGCTCTGGTATGGAATAGTTTATGGATAAGGTTTCAGAATAGTTTCTGAAATATGCTCCAGGATATTCTTCAAAATAGTCTCCAGAATAATCTCCATACAACACTCCATCCAAAAAGGAATCGTTTTCTGTTGTGTCATAGGTCTCTGTCGTAACAGTGAAATTGCGTTCAGAGCCATCTGTAAGCAAACAAACAAAACTTTGTTTTGATGGCATTACCAGTCAAATAAAGGTAACTGTGACACATTTGCTAAGAAGCCTTGAAGAACATGTTTATCTTAATAACTCCAGTCAAAACACAGGGCCATCTACTGTAAATAGTACTGTTAGCAACCTGTCTATTGTAACTGAGTAAATGCAGCATTTTTTATCTGCCTGCATAAATGTAAAAACTTAATTAATCTGTTTCACCCCAAGTTTAATGGTGCTGTATTGAGTTAAACATTTAAAAAGTCATATATAATAGGAATTCAAGCAAATTAACAAGCCATGAAAGCCATAGCAATTTTAATTACTGATGCACTTACCACATGTATGCACAAATATAATAGAAAGCAAGAGAGTTTTGACCCCCATGAGCACTGATCAAATCTAACTCTAGACTTTAAAGTCATCAAACGTCAAAATCTCTAGATGGACAAACACCCGTGCTGCATCTGTCACTGAGTGCCCAGTCTCTTCTGTATGGTTATGCCAGGATATGATACAGACAATTTTCAACTCTTCAGTGAAAGGAGGTGTTTCAGAAAAAGTTGAGTACCACTCTCAGGAGGTCTAGAATGTTCACCATTCCTGTTTAAATGCAGTTTCAAATATGAATTTGTGTGATTTTGATGAACACAAGCAATAAACATTAAATCAACATCAAAATTAAATAGATAATAAGTTACAACTAGCTAGAACTAACTAGCTAGGTTTACGTTTGTGTTAGATAACAGTTTATCAAAGTTATCTAATAGTTCCTTAAAAAGAACAGTCAGAATTTATCCATAGTGAACAAAGTAAACCAACAGGATCAATTTATTACAGCTTCTGTGCATCATGTTATTCTGTGCATCAAGAAATCTTTACATGGACTCTATTTCACACAATAATCTGAAAAATATCAAGACTCATTTCTTTGAAAATCATCTGGCCTTCCCTCATTTTACATATCATTGATATGATATCTTTTCCAGTATTCAGCAACATTACTAAAGAATGTGAATTACATTGTGAAATACAATCACAGACTCCAGACATTTACATATAGAAGTCTTAACAGTACCTTATCAAAAACCATGCTGAACTGAGGCAAAGAGAGTGTGAAAAATATGTGACATGTGACTTTAACAAATGGAGAAATAAAGCATTATCTAAATATTGCAAAAGACATCTATGACTTGACAACTGTTACATGTCCCTTCTGCTTTTGATCGGATAAACTCTAAAAGCAGTAGCATTTTAACAATTGATGCAAGATGTAAATTTAGAATAATACATGTGTAATGTAATATATTGAAAAAGCCAATTATGGAAACGCCATATCTGATTATTTTTTCACACTTTACTGCAAGCCGGGTTTAAGTGAGAGATGTGGATTTTGTCTGTGTTAGTTGGTGATTTTAGTTTTTCTGCCTTTTCCCTCCTCAACACAGAGTGGATCTGCTGTCTGCATTGAGACGAGCCGTAGTAGTAGGGCAGAGGATCCAGAAAAATACTTGAGCTCCCCAAACACACAGCCAACAAGTAAGCTGCATATGATAAATCTCCCTCCCCACTGTTGAATCCAACAGCTACAAGAAAACACTGGTACAGGTGAACGTCACTAAGGCCAAAGCATTTAGGGGCAAACTAATGAGGATGATGAAGATGTAGAATGAGGGCATGACACGTGTGGCCATCAAGCCTTTGAGGAAGTCAGTAGACTCATCTAGGATGCATGTGTGTCAGGGGTTGGTGCAGCTGTGTGATTATACAGTATGCCGCTGCATCTCGAGTTCTGCTATTATTCAATGCTTGAGATGTCTGATTATAGCCTAAAAACCAACCCGGAGGATGTGAAAGGCAGTCAGGAGCTGTAAACAAGATAAACACCATGAGTAAAGTTCTCATACTACTACCAGACACTAACAAAATCAGCTTTAACACATAAACAGCTACATATGTTGAATGACTCAGGGAATGGTGAATTTTGGTGATTAAGTCACTGCACCCTGAATATTACAAACCTGAAAATGTAACTATTTATGAGAGGCAATTTTGAATGAATTTATACAATATATGAATCAAAATACAAAAACATACAATTATTACAAAAAAGTTAGTGTGCACCCCTAAACATAACTGTCAGTGTTATTGCCAATTTGCCATGAAATTGTGTTGCACATTACTCTTATGTGTTGATGAAGATTTCAGATTAATGCTGTTTCTGTAGTAAGATGGAGGAGGTGGAACACAGCCAGAATCTGTAATCAATACAAAAGACCATTAGTGAAAGCTCTCATGATACCATCAGACAATAATTAAGAGGAGGACACATTTGCAAAAAGGCTTTGATGGAGATTATGTAATATTGAAGGAATTCAAATTCAGCTTCAGGACATTTTTATTGCATAAATACACTTTAGATGTGCAGATAAATACACAACCTTCACACACACACACACACACACACACACACACACACGGATATTCAATCATGCCCATTTTATTACAAGTGTCATTAGATAAAATGGTGCTCATAAGGGATGCTATGTGAAATATGATCTACAGCAAATGGAAATGTTCAAATGAAGCCTACATCACTGATAGGAAACAACTAACAATACAGTGCTTTATTGTGAAATATACTTCCTTCACTGCAAACAAAATCCATCAATGATAAAGAGATTTCATATACTAACAACCCACACACAGCTGTGACTTTCTTAATATGAATAAATTAAAATGAATAAACTATTAAATGATTAAATGAATTCTATCAGCCATCTATATTATATACAGCATAGTGTTGTGATTGTTAACTAAAACTAGCATTAAAACTATTAAAAATAATTTTGATACTGAAATGAAGCTGGAATAAAACAAATCAAAATCAAATGAAATAAAAATATTAGATAAATAATGTAAGCTGAACTGGAAAAAATAAGTATGTAAAACTATAAAAATATAATCTATTTCAAAATAATAATAAATACTATAATAGTATATAAATAATACTAAAATAACACTTGTAAACATCAGCAAGACATATCTGACACAAGTCTTGGCATTCAAAATTATTAGAATATTTTTAATGGCATTGAATGAGGCATGTATGCACAACTGTAATTAAAAAACAAGAGTTTTCACTGATTACCAATCAGCTGTCAGTTTCTCTGAAACTCACTAAAATGTACTTTAGAACAACCAAAAATTGCAAAATTTCAATAAGCCTGACAGACAGGCACAGTCGCTCAGTGTAGTTCTTGATTTTTAGATTGTGAAAATGTTGAATCACTCGAGCCTTCAGCCTTAATCAAATTAAATAATTAAGAGATCAATTATGAATGATGATGGTTCTTTGGGTGTGTCTTCTGAAGCTCTATGCACTGTTTTCTTTTTCATACTGGATGTTGAATCTCCACGGAAAAAAAGGGTGCAAACTTGCTCAGTCTGTGTGTTTGTGAGAGTATTGTCTTTTCAGACATGTGAAGGAATACAACAGAATAAAATATAGTTTTAATAGGTCTAATAAGTGCAAATTACAGACAGATAAGGAACATTTTATTTATTTATTTATTTATTTTCCAGGGCTTTACTGAAACCATTTGGGGCTTCATTCAATCATCCTGTATAGCATCCTGCACTCAAATGATTCAAATTATATACACAGACATATAAAATATAACATAATATACTGTATGTAACACATTAACAAACAAGTTTAAAGTGAGATTAAAGATAAACAAATAGAACAAATAATTAGATAAAAACATTAAAGATCTTTAAAAACATTTTAAAAATGACCTATTTTCATGACAAGAACAGGGTAAAATCAATACAAAAACAGGTGTATAAACAAATTAAACATTTAAAGGGAGATTAAGAACAGACAGACCAGATATCAGAAATCAGATTAATTTACATATCGGAAAAATAAAATAATAAGATGACGAATGAAATAAGAGGTGGAAAAGATAAAGAAAGGTCTATTTTCATGGCAAGAACAGAGTGAACTCAATTTATAAGCCAGTTCTTTTTTATCTTTTGCAGTGGTGTGTGTTGTAGGAAAATTAATGTTTTACTCTTTCTTATTTACTTTCTTAGACATTGTGGGTTTTTATTTATATATATATATTAATTAACTTGTGTTTCTCTCTCAATATGTATACATATGTCACCTGAAATGCAACAGAGACACCACACAGTAAAACAGAGAGCCTTTGAAGTCTTTAGTGCGGGTAATTTAATCAGGAAAGACAGAGGGGTTCATAAATAAAGACCTTTTGACCTCACGGGTGTGAAGGCACACAAACACACAGTAAAAACAAATGATCAGAAAGAGTCTTTGAACTCTTTAGTGCAGGAAAGACAGAGGGGTTGTTGACCTCACAGATGTGAAGATAATAAAAGCCCAGGGGGTTAGAAGGACCATTGTTTTTTCTAAAAACAGCTAGGTTTGGTTTACGGGGTTAAGTGGAAAATTACAGAGAAGGAACCTTGTAAGAAGTGGGGGGTGATAACAGTATAATAAGGCTGTCTGTTTTCAGTGTGATTTTAGGTCTGTTGTGTTTCAGGGTAGCTGCTGAAACATTGTGAACATACCTCTTTAAGGAAAATAAACTTCTTTCCTTAAATATAATTTGATTTCTTGTCTCTTACACTGTGATGCTATTTGTTAATAATTGTTTTTGCCACAACATGTGTCAGTTGGAAATATCAGTTTATGCAATTTATGTATGTTTATGCAATTTTCGTTATCATTTAACATTTATTAACTAAATTAAATACACCATTTGGTGTCACCACCCTTTGCATTTAAAACAGCTTTTGTCCTACATACACTGCAGTGCACAGTTTTCCAGGTAGCTTTGGAGGTAGGTTTCTTCAAGTGTCTTGGAGATGTTGTCACAGTTCTTCTGGATTTAGTCTGTCTCAGTTTGTTCTGTTTCTTCATGTCATTCCAGACAGACTGGATGATGATGAGATCAGATCTCTACGTGGAGCACTGGCTGCTATCAGACTGTTTGTGCATACAAAAATCTCGCTGGATTATCACAATTAATGGCAAAAGGAATGTTTGGAAATGTAAACTGATATTTCCTCCTGAAACACTACAGCAAAAGATAGAAATATCTAGCTTAAAACAATTTTTTGCTGATTAAAATAGCCTACTAATGACCTAAGACTTATAACAGTATTAGGCTATGTAATCATTTTAGTTTGGTACTTCGGAGTGCACAAATCATTTGACTCAGATCAAAACTAAGTGGGTTTGTGAATCTTTTGATTCAGTTTGGGACTTCAGAGCCGTTGCGTGAATCATTATTCCGATCGGAAATTCGGAGAGTGTATCATGAATCATTTCATTTAGATGGGAACTTCAGAGCGAGTTTGCGAATCATTTTATTCAGATCGGGATTCGGAGTGCGTATTGTGAATCATTTGATTCAGATCGGGACGCAAAACTGTATAAACCATCAAACCAACAACAAAACACAGAAAAAGAAAGAAAGATAAAAATGTGTTGTCAAGTTAACTAAAAAATCATTAATAATAATAATTAATAATAAATATTATAATAAATTTAATTTACACATTAAAGCAGCACTATGTAACGTTTTCTGTGTTAAAAATGTGCAAAATGTACATAATGAGCGAGTACATCATGAATTCATCTTCCAAACCGCGTTTTTGTCTTATTCACTACGGTACACTTATAATAAGAACTTATACTTGTACTATTGTAGCCTGGTCGGGTCGTCACCGCTGCGGAGTAACACATACCTGCGTGAATCGCCATAGACATAAACTTAGAGAAGTAGCTCCGGTTGGAATGTTCTTCCGCGGGATGTGTGCAGTTCTGTTTATTAACCGCTAGAGCGCCAAAAGTTACATAGTGCTGCTTTAAGAGGAAACCCACAACCTTTGGGTTACGAGTCCGACTCTCTAACCATTAGGTGACTCTCTAACCATGACTTCCCCTACGAATATAGGGGAATAGACATAGGACGAATATAGAGATACAGTTTTCACTGCTTTAGGATTAACAGAACTTTAGATAATTTCCATAATACTTGTCTATACATCTTTTAATAAAGAGACATTCAGAGCAAGTAAATTTTAGTTTATTTCTGTCGGGTTGTCGTCTGGTTGTTTACTGTACCCAATATCTGGGTTAAACATATTGGATCGCTTGTTGGGTTATTATTATTTATTATAATAGTTTATTGGGTTATTTCTATAATAATGCAATTATTATAATAATATAATTATTTCTATAATAATAAGGGATGCACCGATACCACTTTTTCCAGTACTCGCCCAATACCGATACTTTTATTTTTGGTACTTGCCGATACCGAGTACCAATACCGATATTTTTA
>NW_015537939.1:4126343-4130724 GCF_001515605.1 Sinocyclocheilus anshuiensis | reverse complement strand
ATCGTGCAAAGAATGATGGGATATGTAGTCCGGGGTGCTATGCAACAGTTTGTGTTGTGCGAGAGTCAATGTAATGGAAAGGGTGACCTCTGGTGGTGAATAAACGGAAGTCCATGGACCGAATTCGTGACAATTATATTATAAGTATATTGTTATAATAATGCAGTGCTAATTGACATAGCATTTATTACAGTATAGAAACTATTCTGCCTTATTATGTGATAAAAAAGTGTTTTTAGTATATAAACCAAGGATTATTATTGGTGATTGTCCAGCAGTTATCTGATTTCTAAGCCAGTTAAAAGCTAGAAATTATAGAAAAATGAAAGTTGCCTATACACTGCCAGTCAAATGATTTTTAATGTTTTTTAAAGAAGTCTCTTCTGTTCACCAAGCCTGCATTTATTTGATCCAAAGTACAGCAAAACAGTAAAAGTTTGAAATATTTTTACTAGGCTATTTAAAATAACTGTTCTATTTGAATATATTTTAAAATGTAATTTATTGTGATTTCAAAGCAAAATTTTTAGCATCATTACTCCAGTCACACGATCCTTCAGAAATCATTCTGATATTCTGATTTGCTGCTTAAAAAAACATTTATTATTATTATGATGGTGAAAAAAGCTGAGTAGAATTTTTTCAGGTTTCTTTGATGAATAGAAAGCGCTTATCACATGCTGTGTGGTATCGGCGTTTGGTATCGGGGCATTTTAACGAGTACGAGTAGGAGTACAGGAGCTCAGTATCGGGCCCGATACCGAACCCTAATAATAATGCTCAAAAGTTACGTTTAAAAATTACATTGGCTAAGTGGCTTTATTTTTTTGAAGCCAAGTATAGCCTAGGCCTAATTAACAATGTCGGGTACTATACATTTATTTATTTACTTATTTATAGCACTTACATGAATTTACGCTGCACTTACAAATTGCATAAATTATGTTATGAGATTAATGTTTTAAATATAAAAACTGGAATATAGAAATATGAAATGATATTGATGATATTGAATGATACTTTTAAATATGAAACTAAAATTACCTAGATGGCAGCAAGCCACTGCCTCAATAAGTGAGTCGCTGAGTCATTTATTCAGTCGATTCTTTCAAAACAACTGATTCATTCATTCAGGCAGCAAGAAACTGTTTTATGAAAGGATCAGTGAATCATTCACTCACCCAATTTGTTCAAAACGCAAATTCATTCAGTAAGGAAACCACCTTGTGTGTTGCTGCAAAGACGCACAACATGGCTCTGTTTGGAACCATTTTTGTTTGGAACCACATCAGTGGTAATTGCTGGGTGATACATATGTACATTAACAAACATATTGCATTTTGGCAAATATTTCCTTATTTTTCCTAGGAAAATGTAATCATGACCAAAAAGATGTGGAAAATATCTGAAATATCTGGTAGGTTTTTTAACTCCAAAGTTAGGTTTAGGTTTAACTATAGTTAGGTATAGTCAAACTGAGAAAAATCTGCAATCAGGCATAAGAGAAATAATTAAACTCTATCAACACGTGTTCAACAAGTGTTGTCCATTTTTTCCCTTAAACACTAATATATTTTGAGTTTGTTATTCAGAGAAACCACTTCCTAAAACATTCAAGAACTCTTAAGGTTTTGTCTGAATGTCTTAAAGCTTCACTGCTCTTTTTGTTATTCTACAGTATATCTTAATACAGACCAGAACTGCTTCCTGCACTGAGACGATCCATAGTAGTACAGCAGAGGGTCCACTAAAACACTTGAACTTCCCAAGCAAACAGCCAATAGGTAAGCAGTATATGAAGAATTCTCCTCCCCACTGTGATTTCCAGCAGCTAAATGAACACAGTGGTACAACAGGATGCCACTGGTTGGAGCAAAGCACACCACAAACACCATCAGCACGGCGATAGTCATAATCACAGCTCTCCTTCGCTTGTCTGAGTATGATGTTGCCAAGTGATCATTCTTTGTAGTGAGCACATATATGATGGTAGAGTAACTCACTATGGTGATGACCAGAGGCAAGAAGAAGTAGAGGCAGGAGAGGATGGAGAACAGGTATGCAGACAGCTGTGTGTGATACAGCACGTCGTGGCAGGTGATGCCCACATCCTTTATCTTGAATGTTTGTGTTATGGAGAGAAGCGGCACCGTACCAGCGAGCGCCAGCATCTAGACCAGCATACACACATGTGGCTTTTCTTCCAGCAGCCTGTCCACACTCATGCTCATCATCAGCAGTGTGGAGCAGTACATGTAGCAGTAGTAAGCGACACTGAGCACATGACACGCCGCCTCACCGAACACCCAATCTGAAGTGTTCAGCTGGTAGTGGATCTTCAGAGGAGTGATCATTCTTTGTAGTGAGCACATATATGATGGTAGAGTAACTCACTATGGTGATGACCAGAGGCAAGAAGAAGTAGAGGCAGGAGAGGATGGAGAACAGGTATGCAGACAGCTGTGTGTGATACAGCACGTCGTGGCAGGTGATGCCCACATCCTTTATCTTGAATGTTTGTGTTATGGAGAGAAGCGGCACCGTACCAGCGAGCGCCAGCATCTAGACCAGCATACACACATGTGGCTTTTCTTCCAGCAGCCTGTCCACACTCATGCTCATCATCAGCAGTGTGGAGCAGTACATGTAGCAGTAGTAAGCGACACTGAGCACATGACACGCCGCCTCACCGAACACCCAATCTGAAGTGTTCAGCTGGTAGTGGATCTTCAGAGGCAGCAGCAGGGTGAAGAGCAGGTCCACACACGCCAGGTGAGACATGTAGATCACAGCTGGTTTCTTCTCTTGAATCCTACAGGTGAATGCCACCAAGGCCAAAGGGGCAAACTAATGAGGATGATGAAGATGTAGAACAAGGGCATGACGCGTGTGACCAGCAGGCCTTTGAGGAAGTCAACAGCTTTGTCTGAGATACCAAATGTGTTCAAGACTTATGCAGTTTCATTGAATATTTCTACATTCAGATGAGTGATGTTGGCAGTCTTGGCAAAAAAAAATTTTCATACACAATTACGTAAGTAGAATAGTTGTGTGTAACAAAACCTGTAACAATAACAGAAAACCATCAGTGAAAGATCTCGTGAGGCACACATGAATAAACACTGGTACACAGAGGATTTATGCATCACAGTTTCTGTGTTAAAGTGTAAAATGGAAATTCTGTCTGCATTTACTCACCCTCATGTAGTAAAAAAACCATAAGTCTTTTGTTCATCTTTCATCTTTGAATGAAACCTAAGAGTTTTCTGTACCTGCACGCAAATAAAACTCGGAAGATCCAAAAAGCTCATGAAGGCATCGTAAAACTTATCCATGTGAATTGAGTGGTTTAATCTAAGTCTTCTGAAGAGATACGTTCCCTGTATATGATGAAAATGTTTGTGTTTGTAATTTAGGTGTGGCCTTTCATTGAAGGGACAGAAACTTCTCAGGTTACAGTATGAATTTTTACTGTTTCACAGATTAACCAAAGTTATTTGGGTTTGGAGCAACATGACAGCAAAATCATGGTGGGCCTCACCTCTTACCTGGTAACCCTGAACCGAGGTCATCTGACGTATGCGTTGAAGACTCGTTGTAATCAAATGGCTCATTAGTCTGTTCAAAGCTGCTTACAGAGCTTTCTGCAACCAAACAGGCCAAAACACCATCAGTGAACACACACAAGCTACTAAAGGAAATTGAGTCTAATTGGACTTGATTAAGATGTTAAGCTATATCATTTCCTGTGAGCACTAATAGCAGCCCATCTCTTAGCAATTGGATCTTTCTTAAATTCATGCAGATTCTTTAATAATTCTGGGGGGAAAACAGAAAACAAACTCTTAAGACATGCAGGCTCATAGAAAGCATTACTAAGAGTCCAGTGTTCACAGGAAATGACCATATGGTGTGGAGGGAATAAATGCAGTAATTGGCCCTAAATGCAATGAAGGCTCTTAAAGGGGTCATATTATGCGATTTCAATTTTTCCTTTCTCTTTGGAGTGTTACAAGCTCTTGGTGCATAAAGAAGATCTGTAAAGTTGCAAAGACTAAAGAGTACGATATCCGCTTCGTCATGCCTGGAGCTGATCTGTGCTGGTCGCTGAGGAAATACATCAACTTCGCGCGGTCGATTGCCGGATCGGCTTTCACCGTGGACGAAGCAGAGTCCAGCTGGGGGTCGTCACATGTGGTTGCCGCAAGCCCGCCAGATGCTCCTTCATCGAATCCACTGGCCGCGCCATTCTCAAGCCCCCCCGCCTCTGCTCACTCAAGCTGGCATCCGCATACTCTAGGCCGCGGATCACTCTAGGCCTCCAGCCTCCGCTCACTCAAGGCCGCGGTGTGTGACGCTGTTTCGTTGTGAAAGCGAAACT
>NW_015537939.1:4122435-4126082 GCF_001515605.1 Sinocyclocheilus anshuiensis | reverse complement strand
GTAACATTTCCGTCACACGCTTGAGGTATTCGGCCAATCACAATGCACTGGATAGCTGGCCAATCAGAGCACACCTCGCTTTTCAGACCAATGGATGAGCTTTGTAAATATCAAAGCGTTTCAGAAAGGCGGGGCATAGAGGAGAAACAATAATGTACAGTATGTGGAAAATAATGTGTTTTTTGAACCTTAAACCGCATAAACACATTTCATTACACCAAATACACCAAATAAGGTTCTTTTTAGCAGCATCATATGACCCCTTTAATGTAAAACATAATGTCATAAATGATCTAAATGGCATAACAGCAACACTTTACATTCATTTGTGGATATCAGTGCATTGTAAATAAATTTTAACATGCAAAAAAAAGTTAAAATAGCATGCAGTGCTTGTCAGTGGTGAACATTCAAAGGGATAGTTTACCCAAAAATTAAAAATCTGAAGATTTGTTAAGAATGTTGGTAACCAAACCAATTTTGGATATCATTGACTTCCATTCTATGGACAAAAAACCTGAAACATTTCTCAAAATGTCTTTTCTCAAAAACAGAGACAAAGTCATACATGTTTGCAACAACATGAGGGTGAGTAAATTATGAAAGAAATTTCATTTGTTGGTAAACTATCCTTTAAGTGCAGTTAAATCTTGTTGTTCCAAGACATACAACACCTCACTGAATTTAAATTTCTATTTAAATTTGTCGTTTACACTTGTTTTTGCAGAACCACACCTATATTAACCGGTGTACATAGAAATTATTACTAAAAATCATTACTATGTTGTTTGTACCATAGAAATATGGTATTTAAAGTTAATATGGTAATTGGGGTACCATGAAAATACCATAGTGTAGGAAAATGATTGAGTACCGTAGTAGCCACTACTTTTTTTGCAGCAAGAAGCAATTTAGATTAAAGGCAAGTATCTTTCTTTGAGCTATCACACAATTTAAACCAGCAATCTGTACAAACCAAGCTTCCTTACACACATAATTTGATATAATCAAGGTTTGAGTCACTCATATGCATAGTTAAACACCATTGAAATACTAGAATTAAAAGTCAAACTTTTCATGCACAACTGCATTGATGAACTTACCGTTAAAGGTGGCAGTGCATGCATGCAGAAGTATAATGGAAAACAAGATAGTTTTGACCCCCATAAGTACCGATCAGGGGTCACTTCTTAACTGTAGATGAATCTCTGTACAGACACTGCTTCGTCTGAGCACTCAGTCTCTTCTGTGAGGAAAGGCTTGGATTTATATATGGTGACATCACTGGATCTTCCACCCTCCATTGAGCCCAGATTAATTCCTATTCATTGCTATAACCTACAGAGTGAATGAGAAATCGAGCTGTAATTGACAGACATCACAGCTCCGAATGAGAGACAGACGAATGAAGGCTTATTTGGACATTTTCCCTAAAGCTCCAACATGATTTCATTATATAATGCCTTGACGTGCCCAAAGACCTCCCTTCATACAGTATTCAGTATTTTCAGTTTATTTGGCTGCCAGGACAACTTTGTCATTTTTGTAGTTTATATGATCATCAGTATATTGAAATTATTTTTTAATCCAAATTTGTTGTTAATTTCTCCATTAACATTCCTTAATATTGCTCCAGCACACAGACATTGACATCTTGATAAACCCCTCCCAAGATGGCGGCGTACATGTGGCAGCCTGTCGCAACAGCTCTGAATGTTTTTAACTTTTTAGACTTTTTTATTTTCTTTATTCTTTTTATCAATGTCTGGGGAGTGTGCTTATGTGGAGATTTAAGTTTGAGAGTATCAAGAAGCATTGGATTATGATTCTTCGTATTTTGGCATTCTTAATTGAAACTACTGGGACAGTGAAGGGAGCACCAAACTTTGCCTCAATTATTTATTCCAAAGAACAACTACTGGCACTTCAGGATACAGTAATGTCATTTGTACCAAGAATGGAACTGCAGAGGAGGAGAAGGGGGTGTAGAGCTGGAGTAAAGTGTCGACTAAAGAAAAGACGATACAAACCATCTTTATCTGTGGTCATGTTCGGTGGCTGAGTACCATGGCAGTTTTATGTGCTTTACTGAGACTTGGTTGAGTGAGAGAACACTGGACTCAGTTGTTGCATTGGATCATTTTCATCTTGTGCAAGTGGACAAGTGTGCTATGAAGATGAGTAAAGAAGGAGGACTGGCACTGTTTATCAATGAGTGCTGGTGTAATCTGGGTCATATTAAGGTTAAAGAAAAACTGTGTAACAAGGACATTAAATTACTTGCTGTGGGAATGAGACTGTACTATTTGCCTAGAGAATTTTCATTTGTGATAGTGATAATGGTGTATATCCCTCCATCGGCCAATGTGATTAATGCTTGTGAGCACATCAATATTACAGCCAGGATGCAACCAAAATATCCTCAATCACTCATTATTATCTCAGGCGATTTTAACCAAGCATCTCTTCATAATACTCTTCACATGTTTACTCAGTATGTGGACTGTGACACAAGGGACAATAAAACCTTGGACTTGTTATATGTAAATGTCACAGAAGCTTATAGATCTTCACCGCTTCCTCCATTGGGTCGATCGGATCATAATCTTGTTTATATTGTCATTTCATGTACCGGTTGTGATGAAGCAACCGCCAGTAATAAGAACTGTTAAGAAATGGTATGAATTGGTCTATGATGCATTTATAAACAACTGATTGGGAGGTACTGTGTAAATCACATGGTGAAGACATTGGTAGTTTCAGATAACAAACTTCAAGGAGTTTTCGCATTATAGCCCAATTGCCTTGATAGCACAGTTGATGACGTTTTTGAAGAGACTGGTACTAAACCATATTAACAGTTAAACTCTGCGGACCCGGATACGGGTCCAAAATGACGTTAAAAATGTTTATGCTTCACTTACATAGCCTTCCTTATATGGTATCAGCCCATATATGGGTTCATTTGAAAGCTTGGAGTGTCTTCTTTACAAAGAATACCATTCCTTTTGGTTTTTATATTCATAAAGCAGTAAAATTAAGCTTAGCAATGTATTCGTCCCACACACGAATTTCCGCCTAACCATTGCGAATAATTTTTACGAAGAATGTGTATTTTATATATTTTTCACAAAAAAGTAAAGTCATATATCACAAGAAAGCTCTCATTCTCAGGAATTTGACGATGTAGATTATTTCATTGTGTGACAATCACAGATCGAATTATCTTCGATAGAACCGCGATGTAAAATTTGGTCACCTCTGAGCGAATTTACATTTATACTCGTAGCACTGCTTCAGTCAGCCGCAAACAGCCACAAATATCTATATACTCTATATTATCTTTTAGATTAGGATCTCTTCTTTCAAACAAGACCATTTCCACGTTTCTGCGTGCTTCCATCGGTGAGATATATAGCGTTTTGTCCAGGTACAGAAAAAGACGCTCGTCTGAAAACAGCCGCTCTTCATACCAAAAACGCGCACGGCCAGCGCGTCTGATGTTCTATAGATCTGTGGTCGCTTCTGGACTGCAATTGGCCAGATTACAGCCTGTCAGCTCGGCAGCCATTTCAGAGCCATGAAATTTGACACCTCTGCGTCACTAGAGAGGGGGAGAGGGGGGTCTTGCATCCGGGACTGTAACT
>NW_015537939.1:4098709-4121510 GCF_001515605.1 Sinocyclocheilus anshuiensis | reverse complement strand
CAGAATGCATATAAATGGAATGATATAAAGCTGGAGGATATGGATTCTATTTTAGAATGTGATAGACCAGATATATTTCATAATGTAGACAGTCTTGTGCATCCTGAAATAATTCAACTGATTGTAGAATAACACAATATGTGAAATTTGGTCCAATTCGCTTGTGCCATTTGGTATATTTCTACTTAGAAAAACATAAAAATGAAACATAATTCAATTAATAATCAATTAAAGTGCTTGTGGCACAGAGTAATGTAGGATTGTGGGGTTAATGTGTTTTATAAAGTCTGTTTTTGCAAAGGAAACTCACAATGACACATTTCGATGCAGAGATAGACATTCTGACTCGCTTCACAAATAATGTAGTAACTCCTGTTTAGAAGCTGTTATTTGAAAGATTCTTTTTTCTGGTACTTTTTGGCATCTAGTGGCATCAAACAAAGTAAATTGCAGAGAGTTGTGCCTAATAGAACCTGAATTACAGATTTTCAAAAAAATACTTAGTTTTAAAACTCCAAAAGCGCCTATGTTTTTTTTGTGTTTATAGTAATATTTGAAAAGTATATAATGTTATTTATAAAGAATTACACTCATATTTTGTAGTTCAAAGGGTTTTCTTTACAATTAAACCATTTTTTTTTATTTCCTCCATTGTATGTGTGCAGGGTAAACATTTGAATTTGAGTATGTTAAATTTAGGCGAAAATACCAAAAAACGCCCCGAGCTTAAGTGGTTTTAATTAAGCAGGTAATGTGTTGCTGAGGATAAACTACAGTTTGCTTATAATATTTGGGGTAGATGATGCAATTATTTATCTCTTACATAAATCATTGAGTCACTTAGAGACTCCGGATAGCACTTTTAGAATGGAGTTCTTTGATTTCTCTAGTGCATTTGATACTATTCAGCCTTTACTGCTGAGAAGTAAGATGGAAAATGCTGGAGTACATCAGAGTATGGTCATTTGGTGAACTGACTATCTCTCAAATAGACCACAGTATGTGAGGTATTGGAGTTCCTCAAGGAATGGTTTTAGCTCCTTTTTTGTTCACTTTTTATTTTTTTGTTCACTGGTCTTGGTTTTGTTCACTTTTTTGTTCAACCGGTATATTGTGAGTGCACACAAATATATCTTTTACAGTTCCGAATGATGTATTACTCTTACCTTTATGAGCAAAAATGACTGCGTATTTTAAGTTGTTTCCACTGAAAAAAATGCAAGTGATCGCGCTGGCGCCTCCATGTCCAGCAAAGCGTGCTTCAGATTCCACTCTCTGCACAAACTATTGGATATAGCGCACATTTATCTAGGTTTAACGTTTAAAAATTGTTATACTAAAAGATAAGTTTTTAACAAGATAATTACAAGATAAATTATGCTTAAAAGAGTTGGTATCACTAACTGATTTTAAATGTATTTTAAAGGATCTAGTTTTAGAATCATTTGATTGTAAATGTTTCGAGTGACTTGTAAATTAATGTATTTTGTGTTATGTATAACTAAATGTGCTGCCTATCTTGGCCAGGACCCTCTTGTAAAAAAGAGTTTAATTTCCTGGTTAAATAAAGGTTTAAATAAATAAAATAAATAAATATGCTTGAACTGTAGATTTTATTTTAGGCAAGCCGTGATGATTTGAGAAGGCTAAATTGATCAAACATAGGCTATATGATCAGCTCATTGTCTGCCGCTGGCAGCATGGTCGTTACTTTAAAAAACAAAAACTTATATTTAATGAACAAAAAATGCTCCAAACGTTTTTCTAAATTAACTTTAGAAAACAAAATATAATCACTTTGCCATTACATACAAAACTGAACTATTTTAATAGCTGAAACAATAGTATAAGCGGTTTTGGGAGAAGGGGGAAAAAATATGGGCTTGGGCCGGGCTCAGGCTGGTAATTCTGACCAAAGCTGTCTGACAAGGGCCGGGCTAGGGCTTGAGCATCTCAGGGCAGGGACGGGCTAGGGCCTAAATGCTTTGCCAGGCCTTTGCTGCAGCTGATGTCAGTTGTTGTTTGTTTTTGAGTCTTTCTGCCTTTAGTTTTGTCTTTAATAAGTTGAATGCATGCTCGATCGGGTTGATTGATTTGGCCATTGTAGAATATTCCACTTTTTTACCTTCAAAAACTCCTGGATTGTTTTTGCTGTATGTTTTGGGCCATTATCCATTTGTACTATGAAACGCCGTCCAATCAACTTTACTGCATTTGGCTGAATCTGGGAAGACTGTATAAACCATGTGCTATACAGACTATGCATTTATAAATGAATCTTTAGTACAATTCACACCTTAACGTGAGCCTGAGTGTACTCGCAACTCAGGTTAGAGGATTTTGTTTGACTGTTTGTGTTTAATGGTGTGGTTGAGCTTTTTGTCTTCCTCCACCAGATCAGAGAGCGGATCTGCTCTCTGCATTGAGACGAGCCATAGTAATATAACAGAGGGTCCAGAAAAACACTTGCGCTCCCCAAACACACAGCCATCAGGTAGTATTTTCCCGCCTCACTGCTGCCTCCGGTGGCTAAGCGAACACAGTGGTACAACAAGATGCCATTTGTAGGTGCAAAGCACAGCACAAACTCACTCAGCACACCGATAGCCATAACTGCAGCTCTTCTTTCGCTTTTCTGAGTATGATGTTTCCAAGTGATCATTCTTGGTAGTGAGCACATATATGATAGTCGTGTAGCTTATTAAGGTGACGACCAGCGGCAAGAAGAAGTAGAGACAGGAGAGGATTACATGGCTGTCTAAATTGATTTTCTCCAAGGACTCTGACAACACCGGTATTGACTAGATCTGTAAACAAACATGCAAAAATAAATAAATAATAATACATTTAAAAAATTGATAAAAACAACAACAACTGTGAAACTTCTCATAACACCACCAGACAAATATAGGTTAATAGAGGGCTTTTCACACAAACACTAGTTAACTCTTAGCCATTCTTGTTATATCCGCTCCAAACGTATGAGGGAGCTGTCTCCTGAATTCTAATGTCCGGTTCTGCCCTCACCTGTTCCTCCTACGTCATCCACTAGTGTTTTTATAGGCCTAGCTGGCCAGTGCATGCTTGCAAAGATCGTTTCTCGTTAGCATTCTGAGCGTTCCCCTTTATTTGTCTCTTCTGGTTTTAGACTCTAGTCATTTTTGCCTCAGCCTGTCGTTTTGGACTTGTTTGCTTGGATTTACTCGCCCTACTGTGTATGAGCCTAGCCTGTTTGACTCTGCTTTGTTGGCCCCAATAAATACCTCTGCACATGGATCCTCTCGAGCCTCCCAAGTCTTCCTCGACACAATTCAACTACAGTGATGCATTGCTGCCACACACATTATTTTTTCCACTCTATTATGTCATAATAACGAGATATGTCAAGAAAACTAAAGAAGGTCGCCAAAGAATGTCAAAAACTAAAACGTTTAAAAAAAAAAATTTCTAGTAATAACAACATATTATGTCATAAAAAAGATATGCTTTTCTCGTTATGCAAGATATTATATGGCTATATGTGTGAGCAAGATAAGCAATTATCCGCGCTAAACGATAAACGATGATCTTCACACTGCTGAAGTTACTGCAGGAGGGATTATAGAAATACACTGTTTTAAATGTATTTTAAAGGGGACCTATTATGCAAAAAAATCATTTTTATAAGGTGTTTGAACAGTTGTGTGGCTGCAATGTGTGAAAACAACCAGCCTGTAATAGTAAAAATCCACCCACTCCTTTTTTATAATCCCAATAAATCATAAACAGTCTCTCAGAACAAGCGATTCCAGATTTCTCCCTAGGTACACGTCACCATAGGGAAAGTCCCGCCCATTTGTGACACTCTCTGCCCTATTAGCATAGACACAGGCCTGAGTGAGAAGCAGCAGTCCGCCATTACTGGAGAGATACACTGTCAGTGCCAAAGAGGCAATACAAGTGTTGTGTTTTGGGATGCACCAATGAAAATAGGATCTCCATAGACTCCCTCCATCTGAGCCACTAAGGACACTGTGGTTAAGTTTCATTTTCGAAGGAAATGTACTGAAAAAATATCGATAATGTCATGCCAATCATTTTACACCGGACTGCCTCAAAAACAAGGGGCATTTCAACGCTGGATTTTCACAGTCTGATTCTGAAAGAGGGATCAATACCAACGCTTCATGCGTGAACATCAGATCCAGACAAAGAGAGTGCTATATTATAGATATTTTTTTCAAATTGCCTTTCTGAAAGAGCTTCTTGGCACTCTGTAAGGCTAATATTGCTAAAGTTACCATCGTCGCTGCCTGTTTTCACTGATGCTGCCCTCACGTGCTACCAGAACGATCGTAAATAGGAATGTGGTAGTTAAAAATGCATATGAAAGCAACATGAGTCGATCACTTGTGAGTTTCTGACAGTTTTTGTGTTTGGTGTTTGTGTTTTTGTGCTGGTGGGAGCATTAGCTCTTGAAGCTCCGCCCTCTTCTGAAAAGGGGGCCGGGAGCACCAGCTCATTTGCTTTTAAAGGGACAAAGACAAAAACGGTGTGTTTTGGCTCATACCCTAAAAGTGGCAACTTAAACAAGCTATAAAAAAATGATCTGTGGGGTATTTTAAGCTTTTTTTTTTTTTTTTAGCATTTTTTGGTTGTTGTAATTGTCTTTCAGACATGCATAATGTATTTATGCTCTGAAGTCACCTCTGAGGTTTGCGTCAAACAAACTTTTTTGACCTTGATGTACCTGAATGGATTGTTCTTCATTTTCTGTTTGCTTTTTTATTTGATCAAAAGAAACAGACAATAAATGGACTGGAATATCCAGCTTTATTTTCAAAGGTACGGACATTGCATTTTATTATCAATCTCTTCAAGGAACAAACGCGTCAAAACCAAGGATCTAACAATGTGCGCCTACAGTAATAATCTAACGTCACATGATGTTACAAATTGCTTCTGGAGTTCTGGAAATTTTACCTGGCTCTGCTATAGAATAGTACATGGATATGGTTCATGCAACACCCCATCCGAAAAGGAATCATTTTCTGTTGTCTCGTAGGCCTCTGTCGTAACAGCAAAATTGTGTTCAGAGGCATCTGTAACCAAACAAACGTTAAGTTTTGATGCCATTACCAGAAAAATAAAGGCAACTGTGACTCATTCGCTATAAGAGGTCTTGCAGAGCATGTTTATATCTTAATAACTCCAGTCAAAACACAGAAGCACTGTTAGCAACCTGTCTATTGTAAATGAGCAACTACAAGGGTTTTTTTTAAATCTGCCTGCGCATAAATGAAAAAAAAAAAACTGAATTTGTCTTTCACCCCAATTTTCATGATGCTATATTGAGTTCAAAATTAATAAAAAGCCATATAATGTGAATTCAAGCAGATTAGCAAGTCAAAAAACACTTTTAATTACTGATGTACTCACCACATGTATGCACACATATAATAGAAAGCAAGAGAGTTTTGACCCCCATGAGCACTGATCAGATCAAACTCTCCAGACTTAAAAGTCAGAATCTCTAGATGAACAAATGTAACCGGTGTTATCTGCGTTGTGTTTTTTTTTAATGAGTAACCAGACGGACATCAGCTGACGGTTCAACTCTTCTTTTACTCTGATAAAACATAAAACAGTCTTTAGTGTTTTCGCCCTTCTTGTCCTTTCTGTTAAATTAATGTAAAGTGCAACGCAATTAGCACGTGCTTCAAGTGCATTGATCGACAGAAAACTGATAAAACTTAGTGAAAATACAGAAATAATCAAATATACACGTAAAATAATGTGATAAAAACAAGTATGATTTAAACGGAGTATAAAAGTGATAAAGCAAAGATGAAATTAGATTAATCAGAGCTCATTAAAAGCCCACCTCTCCCATGCAGAGACAGGGCAGAAAGGGAAGAGGAGGTGCAAAGACAGGAAATTAAGATTAACGCTGCTGTCAGAAATGTAAAGGGGAAGGTGCACACACACACACACACACACAGACAGGCATATCAGGTACATATTTGAACATTTTTGTGTAATTCTACATATATGAACATAATACTTTCTATACCTGTTACACAAACACCCGTGCTGCGTCTGTCTCCGAGTTCTAGTCTCTTCTGTGTGTTTATGCCAGGATATGATACAAGGCAATTTTTTTAACTATTAAGTGAAAGGAGGTGCTTCAGAAAAATTTGAGCATCACCCTCAGGAGGTCTATGAGGTTTGCCATTCCTGTTTAAACTAGTTCTCAGACCAATTAAATAATAGGAAAAATATGTTGTTTGTTTTGGGTGTGTCTCCTCTTACTCAAATTATCTTGTGGTCTAAATGATCAGCTGTATTTGAAATGACTCTATAATCTAATTTTGCACAGTCACCATGAGTGGACATTGAACATCCATTAAAAAAAAAAAGAGTAAAAAATGACTCTGTCCATTTGAGTGTGTGAGTGATTGTACAGTTTATGCTCAGCCATCCATCCTCAGCTATCCCAGAATCCCCTGCCCAGTTTGAGCAAGTAGGCAGGGTAGGTGATTTGGTTCAAAAACATTTTTGTTATGCTGGTTGAAATCTCTTCACATCCCGATAGCAATCACTAATTTAAGTGGTCTAACAGTGCTGCATTCAATCCTCCACCAATGTCATCTCTCATCGTGGCGCTGGTTAGCCTCTGGTCTGCCTGAGCGCATTCATGTATTTTGAAGAAGGTGTGGCTTTGGAGAGTGATTTGCAGGGAGGGTGGGATCTTATGCTTTCAATGCTAGCTTGCTATTGCTAGCCTCTCCGAAATCGCCTACCCTACCTTTAAGAAGGTTGTACTTTGAGTTTATCATCAACAGCTTAAAACTGTCAGAATTTATCCAATGTGAACAAAGTATACCAACAAGATTCATTTACTACAGCTTCTGTGCATCATGTTAAGAAATAGGAATAAAAATAAATAATCATAGGCTTCGGATAGAAATAGTACCACTTTACGGAAGTAATTACAGGTTGACATTTGATGACATGCATTTAATATATATATTTACAAACAAAATATTTTTTACTCTTGGCCAATATTTTCTTTTTTCCCTCCACAAAGAAATCATAACATGGACTCTTGCCACTCTTGATATTTCACACTACAATGTGGAAAAAATCAAGAACTAATTTCTTTGAAAATCTTCTGGCTTTCCCTTATTTTACATATCAATGCTTTTCCAGTATTCAGCAACGTTACTGAAGAATGACAGTGTGAACTACAATCACAGAGTCCAGACATTTACACATAGAAGTTTTAACAGTAGCCTACCATAGCAAAAACAACCTGCTGAATTTTTCTGAGTCAAAGAGAGTGTGAAAAATATGACATGGGACTTGAACAAATGGGGTAAAATCAAATGTTAAAACGTTAAATGTAAAACGTTATCTAAATGTTGCAAAAGACATCTATGACTAGACAACTTTTACTTGCCCCTTTTGCTTTTGAACAGAAACTCCACAAGCATTAGCATTTTAACAATTGATGCAAGATGTAAATTTATAATAATACATGTATAATATACTGAAAATTCCAATTATGCAAACCACATATCTGATCAGTTTTTTAGATAGATATAGATATAAACTTTATTGTCAGAGAAAGTCTGAATTTTTTGTTGCGTAATAGTATGTTTTTTTGCACACTAAATCTTTACAAACAAAACATAATTCACAATATAGACACAGTAAATGCAATATAATAAAAAAAACACATAATTCCTGGAGTTTTCATTTTATACCTTATTCAGTTCTAGGACAGCTTGATATACAATAGACTGTTTGAATTTCACTCAGTTAAATCTTGGGACCTTGTATCGACGATTAGATGGTAGAAGCACAAATTCATTATACAACACATGACTAGGGTTAGAAACAATATTCTTGGTTAACTTTAAGAGGTTCTTACGATAAGAAAGTTCATATAACTTTTTGAAGAGGCTGTCCTATCAACCAATTTTAATTTGGTTCCTCTACATTGTTTTTAGCCTAACAGACAAACTCATGTACTAAACTGAATTGCAATACTGTAACACACTCATAATTACTTATCTAAAGAATAATACAAGAATCTTTTTTTTTTTGTTACTCCAAATGACCAGAGACGACAAAGAAAATAAGTTCTCTGGTTTGTCTTTTTACACAATCTGTCAATATGATATTTCCACAATACCTTATTGTCTATTGTTACACCTAAATACTAATACACTCTTAAAAATAAAGGTGCTTAAAAGGTTCTTCACAGCGATGCTATAGAAGGACCATTTTTGGTTCCACAAAGAACCATTCAGTCAAAGGTTCTTTAAAGAACCATCTCTTTCTTAGCTTTTTATAATCTGAAGAACCTTCTTTTGCCACAAAGAACCTTTTGTGAAACAGAAAGGTTCTTCAGATGTTAAAGGTTCTTAATGGAACCATTTAGACAAAAAACGTTCTTCTATGGCATCTTGAAGCACCTTTATTTTTAAGAGTGTACTCTGCTACAACATTTTTAACTGTTTTAAATTCATTTTAAATCGATTTCTAAATAATTTTAAACGTTTTTAAGTTCCCTGTTTCATTGTTGTGATTTTTTTATGATTATTTTACTTCCTTTTATGTAAAGCACTTTGAATTACCATTGTGTATGAAATGTGCTATATAAATAAACTTGCCTTGCCTTGCCTAATGTTTTCATTATGTATACCTACGGGTTTGTATATACAGATGTTGACCCCAATACAATTTCACACTTTACAGCAAGCCTGGTTTTAGTAAGAGATGTGGATTTTGTCTGTCTGTTAGTTGGTGAGGTTGTTTGCTCTGCCTTTCCCCTCCTCAACACAGAGCGGATCTGCTGTCTGCATTGAGACGAGCCGTAGTAGTACAGCAGAGGGTCCAGAAAAACACTTGAGCTCCCAAACACACAGCCAACAGCTAAGCCGCATATGATGAACCTCCCTCACCGCTGTTGAATCCAGTAGCTAAAAGAAAACAGTGGTACAATAGGATGCCATTGGTTGGTGCAAAGCATACCACAAACTCAATCAGCACAGCGATAGCCATAATCACTGCCCTCCTTCGGTTGTCTGAAGATGAGGATGATGTTGTAGCTAAGAGATTAGACTTTACATGGAGCACATATATGATGGTGGAGTAGCTCACTAAGGTGATGATAAGTGGCACAAAGTAGTAGACACAGGAGAGGATGGAGAACTGGTACATGTACTGCTGATCTGTAGGGTCAGCATGGATCAGAGCATCATGGCAAGTGACACCCATATCCTTAATCTTAAATGTTTGTCTCATTGAGAGAAGTGGTACCGTACCAGTGACTGCCAGCAGCCAAGCTAATGTGCATATGAGTGTTGCTTTCCTTGTGCTCCTCCAGGTCAGAGAGGCGATAGGAAATGCCACAGCCAGCAGCCTGTCCACACTCATGCACATCATCAGCAGTATGGAGCAGTACATGTAGCAGTAGTACGCTGCACTGAGCACACGACACACCGCCTCACCAAACACCCAATTTGAAGAGTTCAGCTGGTAGTGGATCATCAGAGGCAGCAGCAGGGTGAAGAGCAGGTCCACACACGCCAGGTGAGACATGTAGATCGCAGCTGGTTTCTTCTCTCGGATCCTATAGGTGAACGTTACCATCGCCAAACCATTCAGGGGCAAACTAATGAGGATGATGAAGATGTAGAACGAGGGCATGAGGCGTGTGACCATTGGGCCTTTAAGGAAGTCAACAGTTTCATTTGAGATGGACAGTGAGGAACAGTTGATCTTTGCTTGGTCCAAAGTAGAATTACAGTCTTTTATAATACCAAAACTGCCTAGAGATCTGTCTGTAGATTAACATACAAAAGCACAACACCATTAGTAAGAGTTATCAGGGCATTTCTAGACTTGCATCAATACTGGAGCACAGGCCACCAAATATTTTGATGTTATGAATATATGGATATCATTTGGCTTTCCCTGAAATACAGAATCTGCATGCAAGAGCTGCTTCATCGTTGACAAACGAAAGATGACATTTGCAAGTTTTGTTTCCTACAATGGACTATAGGTACAACACTCTGGCAATTTTGTAGAATTGGTAGCTAATTCGTGTAAATCTCATTTGTGCACTTTAGTATTAAGTCTTTGGCCCACTTATGGGTTTTTGAGTTAGGACCTTTATGCTTACTTATTTTCTAAAAATCATTTTCATACAAATCACATCAAATTAATTCACACGAAATCACCATGTAGCCTAAATACGCACCTCATCCGGCACTTTTGGTTTTCCGTCTTTTATAGTATCACTATAGTATTACTATTTCTTTGTTGACAGTTAACTGTCTGAATAAATCAAACTGAAACAAACCTTTTTGCAATCCCTTTTGATGAATTAGATCAAAATATTAATTTACAAATCTGCCAAGTTATATTGAACAGTTCAGGGCTTTGCAAATCGCTCCGGTTACTGACATAATCTCGGTTCCCTGAGATAAGGGAAGTACTCTGTACTGAAACCTGATTTGTTCCCATTTGTGTAGCTGCATAAACCAATGGCACTTTAGCCCGGCAGAAAGGACGGAGCCGACCGCTATATAAGTCGGCTCGGAGCGCCATTCATCAGATCATTCAACTGAAGGGACAGTCATTGATTCGCGTGCAGCTTATGGCGCGGCACGTGACTCAATGCTTGTTCCCTTATCTCAGGGAACCGAGGTTACGTTAGTAACCGGAGCGTTCCCTTTTGAACAGTCTCTCCCATTGCATAACACGCATTGGGGAACGCATCCAATCACGCCATGCTATGAGCAGATACAAAACAATCTGTCCTGTGAGCCCAATCTCGGAGCACTAGACAAGGACTCCCAAGAACATGAGCACACTGTGCTACAAGCTAGCAGCTGATAAGCACAAATATAACCAACTTCGCCCAAGGGGGAAGAATGGGAGTTTAAACAGAGGGAATCCGTGCCTGTAGTGCAGGGACATCCAAATGATCAAATCTGGCAAATGTGGACGGCGACGACCAGCCGGAGGCCGCACAAATCTCACCAATAGAGATCCCGCTGGACCATGCCCAGGAGGAGGCCATCCCCCTTATGGAGTGGGCCCTCACACTTATGGGGCATTGTAAGCCTTCTGAGGCGTAAGTCAAGGCTATCGCATCTACAATCCAGTGAGAAAGTCACTGCTTTGTGGCCGTCAGTTCCTTCTGGTGGCCTGCAAAGCAAACAAAGAGCTGCTCTGACCGTCTAAACAGGCTAGAGTGCTCTAAATACACTCTCAGTGCCCTCACTGGACAGAGCAAATTAGTACCCTGCTCACCATCTGTAATGGGGAGCGCCAACTGGGTGATCACCTGTGCTCTGAGTCGAGAGCACTTTAGGAACATAACCATGTCTTGGTTTCAGGACGACCTTACAGTTGTTAGGTCCAAACTCAAGACACGAGGCGATACCTGACAGCACTTGCAAGTCACCCACTCGCTTAACCGATGCTAAGGCTAGGAGGAGGGCCGTTTTAAGGGGGCCGCAATTTGGCCGAACCAGGCTTGGTTTCTCCAGAGACAGGGCCACTAGGAGGAGTGAGCACTTGGTCTCCCTGTACCGCCTGACGACCTGAGGAATCAGGGCGATTGGGGGGAAAACGTAAAGGCGAACACTGGGCCAGTTGTGGGCCAGAGCATTTTGCTGTATCAAAAAGTATGTTGGGCAGTGAGAGTTGTCTTCTGAGGCGAAGAGGTCGACCTCTGCCTTCCTGAAAACAGCACAGATTTTCAGAACCATTTGAGGATGTAACACCCATTCACCTGGGGCTACATTGCCTCTGGACAGGTTCAGACTGCCCGGCACGTGCAAACCGCCCTTAACGAGAGGAGTTCTTTCTGTGCCCACAGATGGAGACGTTGAGCCATCCTGTAAAGGGAGTGCGAACTGAGCCTGCGCTGGAGATAGGAAGGAGATCAGGGCTAGGAAAACTGCCAGCATTTCTAGGCAGTTGATATGTAGGCGTTCCCCCGGGGCTGACCAGGAGCTGAACGATCTGTTGTAACCACCTTCCTTCTGGAGGTTAGACCCAACCACACGCCTGTTTGAAACAGGTGGGAGGTTGTCCAGGGAACCACAGCTTTGACACAGCGGTGGTCTATTCTGTCACGAAGCCGTCCCAGACACCAGGCGTGGGGTGGAACACGGGCTTTGAGCCAAAACTGAAGAGGCCGCATATAGAGCAGGCCTAGAGGTATCACAGACGCGGCGGCTGCCATGAGACAGAGCAGCCTCTGAAAAACCTTCAAAGGATGTGTCATCCCGGGTTTGAAGGATGCCGCCAATTGCTGAATGGTCAGGGATCGTTCCAGTGTGAACCATGCTTACATTCAAGCAGAGTCTAAAGTCATTCCCAAAAAGACAGCCTGCTGTCTGGGCAACAACTGACTCTTCTGCGGGTTTATCTTCAACCCGAGGCGCTCTAAGTGGCTGAGCAACAGCGTCTTGTGAGCGACCAATTCCCGTTCTGATCTGGCTAGAATCAGCCAATCGTCAAGGTAGTTCAATATGCGGTTTCCCATCTGTCTCAGAGGGGAAAGAGCCTCGTCTATGCAAAAGTGCGCAGGGCCAGAGACAGTTCAAACGGAAGGACTGCATACTGATGGGCCACGCCCTTGAATGCGAATCTCAAGAACGGTCTGTGATGGGGGGGGTATGTGGATGTGAAATTACGCGTCTTTCAGATCACTGTCAAAAACCAGTTCTCGGGGCAAATGTGCGCAAAGATCTGTTTGACAGTTAACATTTTGAACGGCCGGCGCATAAGCGAGCTGTTCAGATGCCTGAGATCCAGAATGGGTCTGAGCCCACCATCTCTTTTTGGGACGAGGAAGTAGCGGCTGAAAATCCTGACTCGCTGTTCGCTGAGGTGTACTATCTCCACCGCACCTTTTGCAAGCAGTGTCTGCACTTCCTATCGGAGAACGTGAGCTTTGTAGTCCGAGACAGAAGTTTAAAAACTTCCTCTGAAGTGAGGCGGCCTGCAAGAGAACTGAAGCGAGTAGCCTTGTTGTATTGTGTTTAGAACCCAACTCGACACGTCCGTTATGGCTGCCCAGGCCGATAGCCGGAATGCGAGAGGATCTATTTTTTTCGAATAAAGGCTTGCTGCGGGAGGGAGGGGAGCCTGAATTCGTGAGTGAGAGAGTGTGAAGAGGAAATTTGCTCTTTTGAGTATGTGGGTCCACTATCACAGCGGTAAAACATTCGGGTACACGCTGCACCAGCAGGACGTGACCTGCGGAGCGCAAAACTCCATTGCTCAGAGGTGCAGGGATGGAGTGTGAAAGCGAGCTGTCTTCGGAGGAGTTCTGGCCGAGGCGAGAACTGAACCCCTCCTCTTCCTCTCTGCTGGATCAGGATGGCTTAGGAGGCTCAGGGTCCAGCACTACTCAAGGGAAGAGCAAGCGTTTCGCCATCCGGGGCGCTGCTGAAGCCCGGGCTCGGACTTCCTCTGCGGCTGAGACTGAGGCTGCGCTGGCTTTGCAGGCTGAGTGGCGGAGGTCTTCTGGCGACTAGCAGTCGCGGAATGGAGTGCTTGGGTAGGAAGTGATGCAGCGCTTGCAACGTCTTCTGAGCCTCAGAGAAACGCTCTGTGAATCCATCCACAGCGGGGCCGAACAAACCCTTCGGCGAGACTGGCGAGTCGAGGAAGGCCATTTTCTCAGCGTCCCTGATCTCAGTCAAATTCAGCCAGAGGTGGCGTTCCAACACCGCCAAACTGGCCATCGCCTTGCCGATCGCCTGCGCCGTTGCATTCGTTGCGCGCAGAGCCAGGTCTGTCGCTGTGCGCAGCTCTTTAAAAGCCTCCTGGTGCTGCTGGCCTGACTCGTCCATGCTGCGGAGAAGTTTGGCCTGAAACACTTGGAGGACCGCCATTGTATGCAGCGCCGATCCGGCCTGACCGGCCGCTGCATAAGCCCTGTTGGCTATGGACGTGGTGGTCCTGCAGGGCTTGGAGGGATGCGCTGCATGGGCCTTCAAACCGAGGACAGATGGCGGGCATAAGTGGGCAGCGACCACCTCTTCCAGAGGGGGAAGCTTGCTGTACCCTCTGTCTTCAGCGCCGTCAACGGAAGTGAGAGCCACTGCTGTAGAGGGGTTAACCCGGGCTTAATAGGGGGCACGCCACTTCTTAGTGAGCTCATCGTGAACTGCAGGCAAGAACGGGGAAGGCCGCTGACAAGAGGACTGTTGACGGCTTCCCTGAAGGTACCACTCATCCAATAGGCCGTGGGCGGGCTCTTCTGGGGCTGACCATTCAAGACCTAAGTCCTCTACAGCCTTAGACATGAGTTCGGCATCTGGCTTTGGCCTCACGGGTTGAGCACGCTCCTGCGTCTGACGCCGCCAAGGACACCAAGTCATCGGCTTGAAGAGGGGTGCTGGTCCTCCTGTGTGAAGTACACCGGCGAGATGAGAGGACGCGGTGAGGGTACCCAGAGAGAAAGACCCGCTGCTCCGCTGTTTCTTCCTCTTTGGTGAGAAAGGAAACGGGAGAGTTGAGCGGAAAAAGGCGTTCCGCGAGCAGAGGCAGGAAAGGCTAAGACTCTGCCCAGACAGGCGACACACTCACTGTGCCCCTTGCACGAGCCACACTAGCGGCGCAACATTTGCAACAACGTGCACTGAGCTCTTTTAGGAAATTTGCTTTTGCTCTTTAAACACCGGATGGCCGCAAGGAAAACTTATCTGCCGGGGCTCTTTGACGGTGGCAAGCAGGTGGAGCTTCTTCCTTAGGCTTCTTCTTTTTCTTCGGCTTCCTTGCAGAGTCAGCAAACAGATGATCCTCATCGCTGAAAGAGAATGGTCTGATGAATGGCGCTCCGAGCCGACTTATATAGCGGTCGGCTCTGCCCTTTCTGGCACGCTAAAGCGCCATTGGTTTGTGCAGCTACACAAACGTGAACAAATCAAGCTTTAGTACAGAGTAAAACAGGAGTTTTCCCCAATGTGTGTTATGCAACGGGAGAGACCGTTCGAAAGAGAACTAATATTTTGTATGTCTTTTAAAAGTTAATTTTCTGTCATTCCAGAATTTGCATGATAATGACAGTGATACAAGATTCAACAGGTTAGAGCAGTGACACATCTCAAACATAATGTTTGGAATACTTTATTTATGCACAGCAATAAAGGTCTCTTATTAGTTGTTCAGGGAAAAGCCGGAGATCAATTAAATATTTTTGCTTTATTTAACCTATGGAAAAATAACTAATTGTACAACTGAGATACAACTATTTGAAAATCTGTAATCTGAGGGTGCAAAAAAAAATCGAAATATTGAAAAAATCGCCTTTAAAGTTGTCTACATTAAGTTCTTAGCAATGCATATTACTAATTAAAAATTAATTTTTTATATATTTACAGTAGGAAATTTACAAAATATCTTCATGGAACATGATCTTTATTTAATGTCCTAATGATTTTTGGCATAAAAGAAAAATTAATAATTTTGACCCATACAATGTGTTTTTGTATGGGTCAAATATACCCCAGCGATTTAAGTCTGGTTTTGTGGTCCAGGGTCACACATATATATATATATTTATGTTTATTGTAAAAACAAATAAAACTTCCTGACGTTCAAATTATAGATACAATTAAGTTTCAATCTCAGTTACACATCAACAAGACATCAAATTAAGTTATCATTTTTATGCATATTTTGATGTAGGCTTACCTTTAAAGGTGGCAGTGCATGTACGTACTATTACAACTAAAATCAAGATTGTTTTAATTCCCATCACGATCAGCTGTCTACTTCTAACTCCAGATTTTTCTTACTGCAAAATTTCTGGTCAGATAGAAACAGCCGCACGGTGGAGAGGTGATGTCTGATTCGTAGACCAAACGTTTATTTAAATCTTTTCACCGAATCAGACGAACTGGTTAAGCCGAGTCGATGTGGCTGATGTCCGAACCAAATACAGTTTTCAGTTCAACGCTCTAATCAACCAAGTCATTTTAAAACGTAGATAATCGAGAGTCAGGCGATATGCACTCAGCTGACTGATATGACAGACAGCATGTCACATAAATGACTCAATTAAATTAAATGATTCGTTTGACTGTTCCATCAAAAGCAGATCATACAGACATTGGATTAAAAATGACATTGGATGATATGTTCTTACAAACTCGAGATTCATGACAGCCACTGTATTTTCCGCGATTTATTTAACTCTTATTCGAAATGTCCGATTCAAACGAATTGTTCAAAAGAACCGATTCGCATGAGTGACGATGCCAGTATGTGGTTTAAAATATGATAACATCATTATTTTCGATAGGCCTAGGTATACGAATCAACATAGATTCAGAAGCTTCAAGAACCACAAAAGAAAGATAACCCTGAACAAACTGCAACATAAAACGTTCCCAAATCTAAACCGAAAGTTTTCATTAACAAAGTTGCTGTTGGACATCGCCATCTAGAGGAATTATGATCACTTTTTCTGTGAAATATATAAGTTCAATATATCACAGGCGTCAGATAATAATTTAACTAAATAATATTACAAGTCTCGTCCCTCTGTGAGGCTTCATGTAAAGAACAAGAAATACACATGCTTCACACGATTCAGACAATAATTGTTTTTAATCACAATAGTTGTAACTGCGTGACATATGCCTAAATTTTCTTGGCAAATAATTTCGGCATAATTGGTTTAAGAAGGAATGTATTCATGGATGAACAAAATGAAGAAACGTGTCAAATTTGAAGCTTTTATCTGGTCAGCAAATGCAGCAAATATAAACGGGTCTCATATACAACAGTACATTATTTTGGTATATACTGTATTTCTTCTAGTCAATCATACATGCAAGTGCAACATAACTGAATATGTTTGAAATGAGTGTTTTATAACTGATGTCCAGATCTGAGAATAGTTATTTATGGAATGGGGAAGTTATGCTTATCTGTACATCAGATAAATATAATGCAACAGAAAAACATATAGGCAAACTTATCTCTGCTGTACACTCTAAAAAAAAAAACAACGGTTCTTCAGCGGTTCTTTGGAGTGGTTAAGGTGCTATATAGCACCACTACCTTATAAAGAACCTGTTAAGCCCCTGTATGGTTCTTCAGCGGTTCTTCAGCAGTTCTATGGAGTCGATGAGGTGCTATGTTTTGGTGAATAGTGTTTGCTTTAGTTGCCTCTTGACCTTTGACTTTAATTTTAAGTTAAAATAAGTTTGTCTTTGGCTGTTACAATAGTGTTTATAAAGCACATATGTGATGGTAAGGAACTTATTGTAAAATCATTTCATGCGTCTGAGTCTCTGGTTGCACTTTATCAAAAGCTGTAGTTCTGTTATGCGTTTTATGTTATTGCAGTTCTACGATACTACGTGACAATGTGAGAAAATTGTACAAACCACTTTTAGAATTATGGGTTATATAGAGGTTTCAATTCTGTCACTCATAGACATGAAGAATCAGCATGTGAATCTCAGCAATGGTGACAATGTTCTGATCATTTTGACATGATTTTTGAACATCACGCAACAGGGCAGTAAAAAGTCACAACAAAAATAAAAGCAAATAGTAAGAATAAAAGAAAATACTAAGACAATGCAGCTGCATCATTTATTCATGTCGCAATGCATGCTGGGAGCCATGGATGAGTTATGATTGGTGCACCATTGTTGAGAAAAAGTGCTATATGGCACCTCTTATGGTTCTACATGGCACCATTTGACAAAGGTGCTATATAGTACCTGTAAAAATAGGTGCTAAATAGCACTAAAAGTGGTTCCCCTATGATTACAAGCCAAAGAACCGCTTTTAGTGCTATATAGCACCATTTTTTTAGTGTAAGACAAGATTTCAGCATTTCACTGTTGTCACTGGGACCTGAGAAAAGTAAGATATATAGTAGGTACTTTAGTGATACAATATGATATAGCGAAGACCAGAACTTAAAAGTTTGAGAAAATAGGCTTGTTTGACAACTAGCAAATATATAAGTTCAGTTCAGTTATTAAAATATAATAGTATAAGAAAATGTGCACAAATTATTTAAATACAGTATATCATCCATGTGCACATGTATGTATCACATCATCTTATATGTAGAGATATTTACACATTCAAGCTGTCGGTTAAAACCGGCAATTTAATATAGTGGAGTGTACCTGTACAGCAAAAGACAGAGATGGAAAAAGTCTGATTATATATACAGATAATGTGTCTATATAATGAATTACAGTGACTGCAGCTGAACTGTTTGCCTTCAGAATTACAAAATAGTCAATATCATGTTTTTTGTTTCACCCATACACTTGGATTGACTGCTTTTTATATTTGTTGTATTTTGACTGCTGGCTCTTTTCACAAATACGTCACAAAATAGAGCCTGAAATGTTTTTTGAAATATTTCTAAACAAATATTTACTGAAAGTAGGTGCTTAATTTTTAGAAAATGCTGATTGTGCTAATTAATATTTCAGAAAATATAAAGATAACAACATGATCTGTTTTATTATCTGTTTTGTACAAATATTTGTGTAATTTTGTAATTGTCTTGCAATCAAAATTGAATGAAAGTGTATCAAGTAAATGTTTCAAAAATAGAATGTTTTAAGTTTCTTCTATACAATATTCTGTCCTCTTTTAGACAGATTTACTGCCACTTAACTTTCAATTTTTCAGCCTGAAATTGCATGACATTCTCTAGAAATGTGATCTGAACATGGCGATGTAAAATGCTTTCAGTAACACTGTGTTTCTTACACATGCTCAGTCACAAACAGGAAATGGAGTCTCTTGAGCAGTGAATAGGTTGGGTCAATTTGACCTAGTAACATGCTGGATTTTTTAAAATAACAGCATGGAAGGGATATATATCCTGCTTTAGCATGAATCAGGATTTGTGGCCAGACTTTGAATTCAATCTTCTGTCAATAGCACAATATCAGAAAATTTCATCAGCTCTTTTTCGAAACAATTCACATCTTAATGCGTGCCTGACTGTACTCACAACTTACATAAGAGGATTTTGTCTGACTGTTTGAATTTGATAAGGTGCTTTTTCCCCATCTCCACCAAAACACAGAGCTGATCTTCTGTCTGCATTGAGACGAGCCGTAATAGTACAGAAGAGGGTCCAGAAAAACACTTGCGCTCCCCAAACACACAGCCAACAGGTAAGCTGCATATGATAAATCTCCCTCACCGCTGTTGAATCCAGTAGCTAAAAGAAAACAGTGGTACAACAGGATGCCATTGGTTGGTGCGAAGCACACCACAAACACCATCAGCACAGCAATAGCCATAATCGCAGCTCTACTTCGCTTTTCTGATAGCGATGATGATGTCGCAAATTGATTAGACTTGATTCGGAGCACAAATATGATGGTGGAGTAGCTCACTAAGGTGACAATAAGTGGCACAAAGTAGTAGACACAGGAGAGGATGGAGAACTGGTACATGTACTGCTGATCTGTATGGTCATTGTGGATCAATGCATCATGGCAGGTGATGCCCACATCCTTTATCTTGAATGTTTGTGTTATGGAGAGAAGTGGCACTGTACCAGCGAGCGCCAGCAGCCAGACCAGCACACACACACATGTGGCTTTCCTTGTGCTCCTCCAGGTCAGAGAGGCGATGGGAAACACTACAGCCAGCAGCCTGTCCACACTCATGCTCATCATCAGCAGTATGGAGCAGTACATGTAGCAGTAGTAAGCTGCACTGAGCACACAACACACCGCCTCACCGAACACCCAATCTGAAGCGTTCAGCTGGTAGTGGATCTTCAGAGGCAGCAGCAGGGTGAAGAGCAGGTCCACACACGCCAGGTGAGACATGTAGATCACAGCTGGTTTCTTCTCTCGAATCCTACAGGTGAACGCTACGAAGGCCAAAGTGTTCAGGGGCAAACTAATGAGGATGATGATGATGTAGAATGAGGGCATGACGCGTGTGACCAGCAGGCCTTTGAGGAAGTCAACAGACTCGTCAGAGATGTTGTATGTGTGCTGTGTAGTCTTGTTGCAACCCACTGCATTCAGATCAGTGCTGTTACATGGCTGGTCTTCAAGAATATGGATAATGATTGGATCTGTAAACAAACATGCAAAAATAAATAAATAAATTAAAACAAGAACAACCGTGAAACTTCTCAACACCACCAGATAAATATAGGTGAACAGAAGGCTTTTCACACTTGAAATAGCTAACACTTTGTCATTCTAAACCCCAGGTAAATGGAATCCTGGGTTACCTTGCTTCTAATTTCACAATGCTCATAATTTACCCAGTGTTAACAATTAATGCAGCCTATTCATATGTGGACGTTTCACACTGTACATTCCTAAACACTGGGTTAACGTTTTAATGTTCATTTTTGTGGTGTTAGTGTCATTGAATGGATGGTCAATGACATTATTCATCCTCATATTATATAATGCCAATTGTACTACCAAGTTTTCCTGAATAGATATTTCGCACTGTAAAGGTAAGAACGAAATGCTCTCTTCTTCACTCAAATTCAATCACCATTTGACATTTCCCCCTCAGATGCTGTAACTGTTAGCACGCTGGGTTTCTGTGACTGTCCAAAGCACGTGATTATGAGGCACGCGATAGCATGTATGTTTTTATGTATCTACCCATAAGATTATAACATTTCATCATTTTACACTGTACAAGTTTTACACCGCAAAATCACTGCTAACTCCACTCTGGGCAAAGTTTTATAACCCCAGGTAAAAAGCGCGGCCCACCTCACTTTTATGTTATAAGTGTGAAATGTTCCTTTACCCAGAGTTAAAAGCAGCTGGGTTTAGGACAACGATAACCCGGGGTTAAAAAAAATCTGTGTGAAAAGCTTTTAGGGTGATAGTGTTGGTCTAAGCAATTCATCCAAGAAAAGAAATTTGTTTACAGTAAAAATACTGAATCAGAACCTATGTTTTCTGTTTGACTTCTAGAGTTGTTTGCTTCACCTTTGATTCCAGAATATTTAAAATATCCTCAAATCCTCTAAATACTCAAAAACTGTCCAGTCATTTACTGTACAATATGCATAGCACTTCCTTTTGGAGTAAAAATTTGATTATGAACTGTAGTGACGATTTCACATCACACATCACATGAAGAGCTCAGATGTTACAAATTGCTTCTGGAGGTCTGGAAACTTTACCTGCAAACACTGCTATGGAATCGATAATGGATGAGAATATGGAAAAGTTTGTGGAATAATTTAGAGGATAGCCTCCAAAATAGTCTCTGGAATAATTTCCATACAGCATCCCATCCGAAAAGGAATCATTTTCTCTTGTCTCATAGGTCTCTGTCATAACAGAGAAGTTGCGTCAAGAACCAGCTGTAACAAAACAAACAAAACGTTAAAGGCAGGGTAAGGAGATTTGGTTCAAAAACATTTTTGTTATGCTGGTTGAAAATCTCTTCACATCCCAATAGCAATCACTAAGTTAAGTGGTATAATTCAATTCAAGTTTATTTGTATAGCGTTTTTCACGATACAAATCGTTGCAAAGCAGCTGTACAATATATTTCTACAATATATTTAGTAGTAGCTTATCAGTGGTGACTGTGTCAGTAAATGTACATATGGCAGAAATGTGCAGAAAAATCAATTAAAGACGTAATCAATCAGACTATGAACAATATTAACAGCAATTATTATATGTTGCAATCAAACTTATAGCAAAATTTGGTAGTTCTGTATGTTGATTCAGCGTTGGCATCATCTGAGGTCCTCTGAGGGGTTGGCATAAATATATTAATGGTATAAATGTATTTATATGTATTTATATCGTCTGTGGAAGGCGTAGGACCATAAAATGTTCGTCCAATCAAATGTTCGGTCCGAACATTATGAAAGGCTGTCCTGCCTGCCTGTCAGATATGTTATGCACCCTGTTTGCGCAGAAATTATACGTCATCAGCGCATTCCAGCGAGAATGGAAGGTGCTATTATTGTAATATTATGCTCTTTGTACTGTGATGTTTTCTCACTGGTGAATGAGACATGAGGTAATCTGACAGTGTTGCATTCAATCCTCCACTAACGCTGTTTGTAATCGTGTTGCAGGATAGTCTCTGGTCTGCCTGAGCGTGTTTGTGTGTTTTGGGGGAGGCGTGGCTTTGCAGAGCGATTATGCAGGGAGGGTATGGGGATCTTGCTTTAAAAGCTAACTTGCTATCGCTAGCCTTTCCGAAATCCCCTACCCTACCTTTGTAACAACGAGGCAGTGGCGTTAGGATCCATGTGCAGCTTTATTAGTTCACAAGGCAGGTCATACAGGCATAAATCGTTAACTGGCGTTAGATACAACGAAGGCTGGGCAGAATCGTAAACAGTGTTCGTGATCAGCGTCGAGGCAGGCGGCAGACAATCAATGGCATGAATCAACAAGGCAGGCAGGGTCAGAATAGGTAGGCAGCAAGCAATCGTAAACAGGTAAACAGTCCAGGTAATCAACAGGTATTCAACACAGGGAAAACGCTCAGAAATGTCTGCAAGGCAAAACAAGACTTCGCAATGAGAGCAGGGAAGGCACAGTTTAAATAGACCGAGCAATAGGAAACACCTGTGCAGGCGATTATTTTCTTTCTGGAAAAAGATGGCGGCGCGTTCACACGCTGCGGCTTCTCTCTCTCCCGACAGAAAGGTGTTTTCGTGTTTTTTGTCTTGTGAGTCGCAGTGTTTTTGTACGTATTCGTCGCGTCTATCTGTCTCTAAGCGCGCATACAGTCGTGAGTTTCTGCTCGATGTCGGCAGAAC
>NW_015537939.1:4088103-4095482 GCF_001515605.1 Sinocyclocheilus anshuiensis | reverse complement strand
CCCACATGAGACCTTTGACCTCAGAAAAAAAGGACCTCTCCACAAACAGCAACCAACTTCACACATTACTAACCAGTTAGACTTTATTTCTGGAGTATCTAAAACAGAAGTTCTTTATTGAGAATTAATGTTTAGATGTTTTTTTTCAACTTACCATTTTTGTGAATAGTGTTTGCTTTAGTTGCCTCTTGACCTTTGACTTTAATTTTAAGTTAAAATAAGTTTGTCTTTGGCTGTTACAATAGTGTTTATAAAGCACATATGTGATGGCAAGGAACTTATGGTAAAATAATTTCATGCGTCTGAGTCTCTGGTTGCATATTATCAAAATCTTTATTCTTTTATGAGTTTTGTATTATTGCAGCTCTACGATACAACGTGACAATGTGAGAAAATTGTATAAACCACTTTTAGAATGATGGGTTATAAAGAGGTTTCAGTTCTGTCCCTCATAGACATGAAGAATCAGCATGTGAATCTCAGCAATGGTGACAATGTTCTGATCATTTTGACATGATTTTTGAACATCACGCAACAGGGCAGTAAAAAGTCACAACAAAAATAAAAGCAAATAGTAAGAATAAAAGAAAATACTAAGACAATGCAGCTGCATCATTTATTCATGTCGCAATGCATGCTGGGAGCCATGGATGAGTTATGATTGGTGCACCATTGTTGAGAAAAAGTGCTATATGGCACCTCTTATGGTTCTACATGGCACCATTTGACAAAGGTGCTATATAGTACCTGTAAAAATAGGTGCTAAATAGCACTAAAAGTGGTTCCCCTATGATTACAAGCCAAAGAACCGCTTTTAGTGCTATATAGCACCATTTTTTTAGTGTAAGACAAGATTTCAGCATTTCACTGTTGTCACTGGGACCTGAGAAAAGTAAGATATATAGTAGGTACTTTAGTGATACAATATGATATAGCGAAGACCAGAACTTAAAAGTTTGAGAAAATAGGCTTGTTTGACAACTAGCAAATATATAAGTTCAGTTCAGTTATTAAAATATAATAGTATAAGAAAATGTGCACAAATTATTTAAATACAGTATATCATCCATGTGCACATGTATGTATCACATCATCTTATATGTAGAGATATTTACACATTCAAGCTGTCGGTTAAAACCGGCAATTTAATATAGTGGAGTGTACCTGTACAGCAAAAGACAGAGATGGAAAAAGTCTGATTATATATACAGATAATGTGTCTATATAATGAATTACAGTGACTGCAGCTGAACTGTTTGCCTTCAGAATTACAAAATAGTCAATATCATGTTTTTTGTTTCACCCATACACTTGGATTGACTGCTTTTTATATTTGTTGTATTTTGACTGCTGGCTCTTTTCACAAATACGTCACAAAATAGAGCCTGAAATGTTTTTTGAAATATTTCTAAACAAATATTTACTGAAAGTAGGTGCTTAATTTTTAGAAAATGCTGATTGTGCTAATTAATATTTCAGAAAATATAAAGATAACAACATGATCTGTTTTATTATCTGTTTTGTACAAATATTTGTGTAATTTTGTAATTGTCTTGCAATCAAAATTGAATGAAAGTGTATCAAGTAAATGTTTCAAAAATAGAATGTTTTAAGTTTCTTCTATACAATATTCTGTCCTCTTTTAGACAGATTTACTGCCACTTAACTTTCAATTTTTCAGCCTGAAATTGCATGACATTCTCTAGAAATGTGATCTGAACATGGCGATGTAAAATGCTTTCAGTAACACTGTGTTTCTTACACATGCTCAGTCACAAACAGGAAATGGAGTCTCTTGAGCAGTGAATAGGTTGGGTCAATTTGACCTAGTAACATGCTGGATTTTTTAAAATAACAGCATGGAAGGGATATATATCCTGCTTTAGCATGAATCAGGATTTGTGGCCAGACTTTGAATTCAATCTTCTGTCAATAGCACAATATCAGAAAATTTCATCAGCTCTTTTTCGAAACAATTCACATCTTAATGCGTGCCTGACTGTACTCACAACTTACATAAGAGGATTTTGTCTGACTGTTTGAATTTGATAAGGTGCTTTTTCCCCATCTCCACCAAAACACAGAGCTGATCTTCTGTCTGCATTGAGACGAGCCGTAATAGTACAGAAGAGGGTCCAGAAAAACACTTGCGCTCCCCAAACACACAGCCAACAGGTAAGCTGCATATGATAAATCTCCCTCACCGCTGTTGAATCCAGTAGCTAAAAGAAAACAGTGGTACAACAGGATGCCATTGGTTGGTGCGAAGCACACCACAAACACCATCAGCACAGCAATAGCCATAATCGCAGCTCTACTTCGCTTTTCTGATAGCGATGATGATGTCGCAAATTGATTAGACTTGATTCGGAGCACAAATATGATGGTGGAGTAGCTCACTAAGGTGACAATAAGTGGCACAAAGTAGTAGACACAGGAGAGGATGGAGAACTGGTACATGTACTGCTGATCTGTATGGTCATTGTGGATCAATGCATCATGGCAGGTGATGCCCACATCCTTTATCTTGAATGTTTGTGTTATGGAGAGAAGTGGCACTGTACCAGCGAGCGCCAGCAGCCAGACCAGCACACACACACATGTGGCTTTCCTTGTGCTCCTCCAGGTCAGAGAGGCGATGGGAAACACTACAGCCAGCAGCCTGTCCACACTCATGCTCATCATCAGCAGTATGGAGCAGTACATGTAGCAGTAGTAAGCTGCACTGAGCACACAACACACCGCCTCACCGAACACCCAATCTGAAGCGTTCAGCTGGTAGTGGATCTTCAGAGGCAGCAGCAGGGTGAAGAGCAGGTCCACACACGCCAGGTGAGACATGTAGATCACAGCTGGTTTCTTCGCTCGAATCCTACAGGTGAATGTTACCAAGGTCAAAGCATTCAGGGGCAAACTAATGAGGATGATGATGATGTAGAATGAGGGCATGATGCGTGTGGCCAGTGGGCTTTTAAGGAAGTCAACAGCCTTGTCTGAGATCTTGAGTATCGGGATTGTGCATCTTGCTGCATTCGGATCAGTGATGTTACATGGATGTGCTCCTTTATTAGATTGGGATGCTTGTTGGCGTAACTCTATAACCCGACATACAAAAACACAACAGCATCAATGACACCTCTCATAACAACTCTAGACATATGACTGAGAGGCCTCGATGAAGATGTTTAAGACATTCACACCAAGAATGATAACTATCATTTACACTAACAGAGTGTTTATTATAAATGCATGCATCATTTTTGTTGTCTGCCACTTTAAATGCTCAAGCTCATTAAAGCAGGACTCTTAACTGGCTGTCAATATTAAATATATCAGCTGGAAGAAATCGTTCTGAAAGTATTGATATCCTTCCTATGTGCTGTTATTGGTATAGTGTGAATTTTATTCTCATAGAATTAGAATGAGTTTTAACTCTTATCGTTATTGTTCTTGGTGTGAACGGGCCTAACTAAAGCCACAAACACAAGGCCATTTCATTTATTGTATAATTACTGTTAGCAGTCTGTTTGCTGGATATTGTACATACCTTTACGAGTTTTATTTGGCATTAAAGAAGAGTTGGGCAATGTCTCATCCATATTGTAGTCAATCGGCTCATCCGTCTGGGTTTCATAGTCACGCTGAACAGCAAAACTGCGTCCAGCGGGGGCTGTAACCAAACACACAACCATCAGTGATAGCTCTCATAACATTGCCAGATAAGGAAAGGCGAATGCGACACATTTGCCTTGATAAGGCCTTAAGTTAGTCTCAGCCAAAGACAACACATTGGGCCATTTTCTTTACAGTAAGAGCTCTAGGAGCAGCATATTTTGCATATTGGTACCTGTGTATTTTACAACTTAAAACTGGATATTTCATTAAGAGTTATCCTGTTATTATGTACCAAAACCTGATTTTTAACCATAAAATGTACCGATAAACACCATACAGAAGGTAAAACCATCAAAGACCACACCATCAGGGTAACAACATACATGACACAAAAATAATGCAATAAACATTAACTAAATATCAGAAAATGTAACACAAAATGCCCTAATGTACATAGTGTATTAAAACTAAATTATTTATATAAAATACAATCATTTGATACTGCAGTGACTTCTGGGAATGTTCTTTTACTGTTTTTCATGTAAATTATAAAGTACTTCATAGATTTTATGTGCAAAAAAATACATTTTTAACAGTATTTTACAGTAAAAGTACATATAATGCATGACAATGATTGACATACTGTTTATATGGTAACTTACAAATAACCAATTTATATATATATATACAGTATATATATATATTTACAGTAATTTAAAGTCTTTTTCTGTTTAAATAAATACATTTTGTATATTGTTTGGGTCTATGTAGTTCATGGTAATATTCATAAATGTAATGTTTAAATATAAATTTTTGTTGCTTTTTTGGGTGGGGGGGGATTTCTTCATACTCTGGTCATTACTTCATGTCCAGTGTAAGACTATTTAGATGATCTCTGAAAACTATACCTTTTCTGGGTTTCTCATGATGATCTTCTGGATTAACCAGCTGAACAGTTGTCGTATTTTCAGCTAAACTGTCTTCAGCACTAACTGTAATCAAACATGCAAAAGAAATACCCATAAATTCCTATGTAACACTACTAGACAAATACAGGAAAACAACCATATCTGACAGCTTAATAATATTCAATTCAATTCAAGTTTATTTGTATAGCGCTTTTCACGATACAAATCGTTGCAAAGCAACTTCACAGCAAATTAAGTTTCTACAATATTTAGTGGTAGCTTATCAGTGGTGACTGTCAGTTAGTGTACATATGGCAGAAATGTACGGAAAAATCTATTAAAGACGTAATACTAATCAAAATACTAATAATACTAATAATACTTTGAGCCAAAACAAACACAGGGACATTTCCTCTCTATATCAGAGCCTTCGGCAATAGCCTATATTGTTTTTAATGTGCCTGCGAAAGATTATATTTGAGTATAAACATATGACAAGTTATATTTTGAAAGCCATGTTGGTTGGTACTAGTAGCTGTTTCTAGCTGATCTAAACTTGTAACTTAGGGGCTGTTTACACCTGGTCACTTCATGTGATTTGTCTGATAGGATAGCTATCCGATCGTGAAAAGACCAGGTGTAAATGCCCTGCGAAACGCATTCGAGACTGATATAAATCCGATCGCTCAAACCACTTCAGGAGGTGGTCTGGGCCGCATTCCAGACGAAAATGGACAAGTGTAAATGCATCTTGTTGTTGAAACCACATATGTAAATTTTAAAAATAATAACCGTGTGAGAGCTGTTATAGGCTACATGACATTATAGTCAGATATGACTGCGCTAATGCAACACGCATCTAGTGTGACTAACCTATCTTTCCAGTTCTGATGCCGCTCGCTCTCCTATTGCGGTCTTTGATCTTGAAATGAGCTGATAATGAATAAAATGCAGCGCTTATCTTTTGATTTCGTTCACGTGAACTCCGTTAAATTTAAATATAGCGCGGGAATTGAAGATCGGATTTAAATCCGTTTTGCGATGACACATTTATGTGACCAAGTGTAAATGGAAACGTTTGAAGAAATCCGATAGATATCCGATCAGCGAAAACGCATGAAATGACCAGGTGTAAACAGGCCCTTAGTGTCACGCCCTTGGAATGTTGTGTGTGTGTTTTCCCTCCCCTGCTAATTATCCCTTGCATTTAAGTTCTTGTCTGTGCATTTCTCCCCTGTTGGGTCTACAAGTTATGTTCATGTGTCATTCCTTGTTCCTGTTGTGGAATTCATTAAAAGACTGTTTAATGCTTCTCCGCGTCTCCTGCGTTCCTTCCGGCAGCGAACCGTGACAGAAGACCCGACACACACAGTTACCTCCGTGTGTTCCCTCCGTTTTTGTTTCTTTTTTTGCTCAGTGTTTTGTTTCCATAGTGTTCCCTTCATGGATCCCTCCTTCATCCCGAATACCTCCTCCTCCTGCTGGAGCAGGGGGAAAGATCGCTTGAGGACCACACCAGACTGTTCCTGGTCCTCACCAACCTCTCCAGCTACCTGGACGATGCAAGTCTAAACTTGGCATACAGAGCGCCGTCGTCCGAGGAAGGTCCTCGAGCGAGTATTGCTGCCTTTGTGTAGTGGACACTGCCGAGACATGGATCCCTGTTCACCGTCGTCAGTCAAGGTGTGTGAGCCGGCAACTACGCCCGCCACGGGGGAAACCATCCTGCGCCTCGGGACTCCACTCCTCTGGCTTCGCCTCGGCCCATCCGGCTACGTCAGGCTCCTTCATCCCCTCGGCTCCACCTCAGTCCTCTGTCGCTCCAGCTCCACCACGGCCTCCCGGATCCACATCTCCGCGTCGGTCGCCAGCGCCATCTGCTCCGCCTTGGCCCTCCGGATCCTCCCGGTGGAATTGTTACGGCGTGGGACACGCCTTCCGAGAGGGGGGAGTAATGTCACGCCCTTGGACTGTTGTGTGTGTGTTTTCCCTCCCCATGTGCTCCGTGACCCAGTTCCTCCCGTGTCTAATTAGTAATGCTGTGCACCTGTATTCCTGCCAATTCCCTTGTTATGTCATGTAAAAGAGTTCCTGTCTGTGCATTCCTTGTTTGTCTGGTGATGTTCGAGTGTCATTCTCCCTTCCCGTTGTGGATTTACTCCTGTGTCTGATCATTAAAAGACTGTTTAATGCTTCTCCGCGTCTCCTGCGTTCCTTCCGGCAGCGAACCGTGACAGAAGACCCGACACACACAGTTACCTCCGTGTGTTCCCTCCGTTTTTGTTTCTTTTTTTGCTCAGTGTTTTGTTTCCATAGTGTTCCCTTCATGGATCCCTCCTTCATCCCGAATACCTCCTCCTCCTGCTGGAGCAGGGGGAAAGATCGCTTGAGGACCACACCAGACTGTTCCTGGTCCTCACCAACCTCTCCAGCTACCTGGACGATGCAAGTCTAAACTTGGCATACAGAGCGCCGTCGTCCGAGGAAGGTCCTCGAGCGAGTATTGCTGCCTTTGTGTAGTGGACACTGCCGAGACATGGATCCCTGTTCACCGTCGTCAGTCAAGGTGTGTGAGCCGGCAACTACGCCCGCCACGGGGGAAAATGCAGTGGCCAGTAAGAACGCAGAGAGGAGCTCCGCCCACTGCAGCATGGCTGAGGGTGAGCTATGTATGGACCTGGGTATAGGGACAGTGGAGGAGGATCTGATAGACTGGGAGGCTGACCTGCTCCCTCTCCTCCCGCCTTCCTCAGAGCCCTTTGTCACCCCAGTTTCCACGTCCAGCCCAAAGAGGGCTCCCGTTCCTGAGTTCAGCCCTGAAAGCACAGAGGCTCACAAATGCCCGCCCTCCCACCC
>NW_015537939.1:4061925-4087759 GCF_001515605.1 Sinocyclocheilus anshuiensis | reverse complement strand
CTCCTAGAAAACGCTCTCCAGTGCCTGCTCCTAGAAAGCGCCCTCCAGTGGCTGCTCCTCGAAAATGCCTGTCCTCCCACCTGCTCCAGCCTCCTCCAGCGCTGTCGTCTGGCAGCCCCTCTGCTCGCCCTCAGCCCACTATCAGCACGGTGCGAGCTCTGCAGGACTGCCATCCTCCAGCGTCACCGTGGCTGAAGTATCCCTTGACTCCACCTCCAGCCTCTAAGCCCCGGACTCCGCTTCGGCCCGTTGACCCGTTGGCTCCACCATGGCTCCTAACTCCCTCCTCTCCGCCATGGCCCGGCAGTCCACTAGCTCCACCGGGCTCCCTCGTCCTATTGGTCTGGCATAGACCATCCTGCGCTTCGGGACTCCACTCCTCCGGCTGCGCCTTGTCCCTTCATCCCGCTGGCTCTGTCATCCCCTCAGCTCCTCCTCAGTCCTCTGTTGCTCCGGCTCCACCGCGTCCTTCCGGATCCCCGCCTTCGCCTCGGTCGCCAGCGCCATCTGCTCCGCCTTGGCCCTCCGGATCCTCCCGGTGGAATTGTTACGGCGTGGGACACGCCTTCCGAGAGGGGGGAGTAATGTCACGCCCTTGGACTGTTGTGTGTGTGTTTTCCCTCCCCATGTGCTCCGTGACCCAGTTCCTCCCGTGTCTAATTAGTAATGCTGTGCACCTGTATTCCTCCCAATTCCCTTGTTATGTCATGTAAAAGAGTTCCTGTCTGTGCATTCCTTGTTTGTCTGGTGATGTTCGAGTGTCATTCTCCCTTCCCGTTGTGGATTTACTCCTGTGTCTGATCATTAAAAGACTCCTAGAAAACGCTCTCCAGTGCCTGCTCCTAGAAAGCGCCCTCCAGTGGCTGCTCCTCGAAAATGCCTGTCCTCCCACCTGCTCCAGCCTCCTCCAGCGCTGTCGTCTGGCAGCCCCTCTGCTCGCCCTCAGCCCACTATCAGCACGGTGCGAGCTCTGCAGGACTGCCATCCTCCAGCGTCACCGTGGCTGAAGTATCCCTTGACTCCACCTCCAGCCTCTAAGCCCCGGACTCCGCTTCGGCCCGTTGACCCGTTGGCTCCACCATGGCTCCTAACTCCCTCCTCTCCGCCATGGCCCGGCAGTCCACTAGCTCCACCGGGCTCCCTCGTCCTATTGGTCTGGCATAGACCATCCTGCGCTTCGGGACTCCACTCCTCCGGCTGCGCCTTGTCCCTTCATCCCGCTGGCTCTGTCATCCCCTCAGCTCCTCCTCAGTCCTCTGTTGCTCCGGCTCCACCGCGTCCTTCCGGATCCCCGCCTTCGCCTCGGTCGCCAGCGCCATCTGCTCCGCCTTGGCCCTCCGGATCCTCCCGGTGGAATTGTTACGGCGTGGGACACGCCTTCCGAGAGGGGGGAGTAATGTCACGCCCTTGGACTGTTGTGTGTGTGTTTTCCCTCCCCATGTGCTCCGTGACCCAGTTCCTCCCGTGTCTAATTAGTAATGCTGTGCACCTGTATTCCTCCCAATTCCCTTGTTATGTCATGTAAAAGAGTTCCTGTCTGTGCATTCCTTGTTTGTCTGGTGATGTTCGAGTGTCATTCTCCCTTCCCGTTGTGGATTTACTCCTGTGTCTGATCATTAAAAGACTGTTTAATGCTTCTCCACGTCTCCTGTGTTCCTTCCGGCAGCGAACCGTGACACTTAGCTGGTCATTTTTCATATGTTTTTTTTTTCTTAATAATTTTCTTAGTTTTATTAATATTCTGAAGTATAGCAGGGACTTTATGTATAGGCTATGTAGGCTATGTATGTATGTATGTATCTATCTATCTATCTAAAATTAGACTTAGATTGGCAATCTGTCTGAGTGGTTTCCATATCTAGGAAAACACAGGATCGATAATCGATGAATAAAAATTAAAAACATTTATTTCAAACAGAAATAATACTTTTACAGTAGGCTATTACTATTTTTATCGCACTTTTAATAATTAATTGCTGCATTGTTGAAGAGAAGGACTAATTTCTTTATATATTGTTTTTATTTATTTAGAGAAAAAGAGAGAGCGTAACACAATAATAAGTAGCCTAACAATAATAAAAAGATAAAAACATAATTTTTTCAACTCCTTCCTTCAGTCATTCTAAGTTAAGCGCAGCATGGAAAAATACCAGCAGTCACATTGCTTTTGAAAATCATAATCCCAGTTTCTTCACGAATGAATAAACTTACCGTTAAAGATGGCAGTGCATGTGTGGGCATTCAGAATTAAAAACAGGATCGTTTTGATTTCCATAACAAGGTCTGTTTCTGTTCCTTGTTTCTAAAACAAAAAGTTCGAAGTTGAATTTTAGTTCGAAAGAAAAACAAACAAACACAAACAAATAGAAGCGGTTGTTTCGAGGATCAAACTGGCGCGTCAAGTATTGAGTCGCGGTGTGAACTGTAACTGCTCTTTCTGCATTGCTCTTGCGGTGTGGCGCGAGCGAGGATGTGCGTTACAATGTGATGACATCACGAGCCCTGTGTCCCAGTGCTGCTGGTATAAAACCCAGACGTTGTGTCTGACTGTCCCACAGATAGCCTACGTCTGTGTGGTTAATATGCCAAGCTAGCCATAGATAGATAGATAGATAGATAGAATGTTGTTTCTTAATCCGTCCCAGGTGAAAAAGACGCAGTATTAAATGTATTAAAAATATACTTGAAATTCAAGTAGTATGTTTATAATACATTTGTATTCCCAACATGCTTATTTGAAGTGCAATAAATTGTAAGAAGGGTTGCTTATATGAGAGCATACAGTACATCTGAAACTGCTGAGGCTGGGAAGGTTTTTGACTATATTACCGACCAGGTACATTGTTCTCAGCGTACTGTCATTCTTAAAAAGAAAACAAAAAAAAAATTTTTTTTGTCTGTGTGTGAAATATTAACATTTGTGTTTTTCAGATCAGCTGTTATAGAAGACAGACTGAAATCTGAGTGCAGAGACAAGCAAAGGAATAGTAAGTATATTTTCATGTTGTATCACCTCTGTTATAGAGATTTTTGAATCAGGCCTAATGGAGAGTGATTTGGTCAATCTTGGAAGAAAAACGTTAGCAATGTGTCCATTTCAGCTGGCTATTTATGCTTGCTTTCAGTCATTCATGTAAAAATCTGTTATTTAATTTTGTTTCTGTTTTGTTTTTTTCTAAAGCTGCAAGGCTCTGGTGCAAAATATTGTATGCCAGGAGTCAGGACGACTAGGCTGTGCCCAGGTCTCCGGGAACCTGCGACGACGCTCAGCTCCATCAGCGCCTTCGGACTCCATCTGCGCCTTCGGATCCACCAGCTCTGTCTCCATCGGTCGGCCCCCAGATGTTGGCAGCCACACCATCTACATCTTGGCTCCTCGCTCCCTCGATTCCGCCGTGTGTTGTCAGCACTGGGATGTTCTGGGTCTGTGCCATGTGCCAAACACCATCTAAGCTGCCAGGGCATCATCGTCATCCTCCCATAACCATCCCTTCGCCACATCCTGCCATCATCCCCGCATTATTGCCTCTCACCATCCCTACGCCATCTCCATGTCCACCTCCAAAACCCCCTCCATCCCTCCCTATTCTGTTGCTTGAACTTTATCATCTTCAGTCATTGCACACACACAGCTATTCACTTATGCACTTTGTTTTTCAGTCTTTTTAAACATTTTTTCTTCAGAAAATTGCATTGTAATTTTTATTTATTCATTGATGTAAAATTCTGTACTTTTTAGTAAGGCCGGTATAACTGAAATGTTCTACAAATGGAAAAGATAGCTCTGCCATAGCATTTCAGTCTTTTTTTATTTATGTTTTTTTATAATGTATTTTTCACCAAAGTATATATGCTGCTGTCCTTTTTTAGTGTACTTTATGAATATTTGTAATGTACACAACAATATAATACATTAACGTTTTCTAGATATCAAAGTGTGTACATGTGTGTGTATACTAAAAAAAGCAGCTTTATAATATACTAGTAGTATAATGCTAATGCATTTCCAATGAGCTGAAATACAATTGAAATGTACTTGAAGTACATTAAAACGATGCTTCAAATATACTCTTAACTGTAGTTCATGAAGTATTAAAAGGATATTTTAAATGTATTTTAAGAAATACACTTAAATTGCACTAAATATACTTAAAGTGGTTCCAATTTAACACAATTTCAATATATTAAATATATTACAAATAGATTAAAATCAAACGTAAACATATCTTGAAATACACTTAATATACTTAAAGTTGTTTCAAAATAATACATTTAATATGCACTTAGTATAGTATAATTTAAATATAGTAAGTATGTCTGAAAAAGTTAAATATATTTCTTTTTCACCTGGGATTACATAATTTCCTGACCTGTTCTACCATCATGTTTTTAGTTAGTCTGACTGTTGTTTAAATCTGATCAAAAATGTATTTGAAGGAATTTATGATCTGATTTTGTTTGTGCTGCTCCATACATGAATACAGAATACCAGAATGTCCTAGAAAAACAGGAGTGCATATTTGCTTATTCTTTTGAGACTAGACCTCGACTGATTAAGATAACAGACACGCACACACATAGCCACGCTCAGTGGCCATTTCCAATTTATGTACGGAAAACCAGTGCTGGGCAGGAAAAGACATGTGAATAGATGAAATGGGGGAGATCACAATCTAACTGATGTGCAAATCCAGTCAACTAGCTTTTTAAAAATATTACTTAATTTCTGACCGTAACCATGTTTACAGACTGAATGAGATGTACTTCATGCTCTTTGAACAGGTTGCTGAAATGCTGAGAGGTTATTACATCTGGTGGGTGAACTCAGGTCATTTGGGCTGCTTGTGCTTGCTTTCTCATAACCTTGATCTGGAAAAAAGATAAACGCATTTAATCACCATCTGTCCAGAGTGATACTGGTTTTATCTGAATAGTCACATTCCATTCACAGCACTCAGAATGCAGAATGCTGATAATATAACGCGCACACACACACACACTCAAATGTTTGTTTCTGTGAATTGTGGGGACTTTCTATAGATTTCTATTACTTTTATACTGAACAAACAATATTTTCTATCCCCTAACCCTAAACCTACCCCTTACAGAAACCCTGTTTGCATTGTTACACTTTCAGATAAACATCATTTACTATTTTTATAAATTGTTTTCCCTCGTGTTTCCCCACAATGTCAAAAAATTCAGGTTTTACTGTCCTTGTGGGGACATTTGGTCCCCACAATGTAGCATAAAGTACATACACACACACACACACGTTTACTGAGATATCTTAATAAGGGCAACCCAACAATTTGTTTAATTTATAGCTAATTATAAAAACCATAGAGGAGGTTTCCTATAAGTCTGTAGACTTGGAAAATAAAGGATTTATTTTGTTATATTGGAACCTTGCAGATTCCAAAATGTTTCAGTAGGAACAAAATATTAGATTAGTCTATCCAGAACGTCTATCCTCTGGAGAGCACATCCACTTGTGATGTTTGTTTGAAACGGCCATCTGTTTTATGTCTTACTTTACTGCTTATGTACAGCTTACAAATATTTTTAATATTTTTATTTTTAATAATTTTAATAATTATATACACTATAGGCTATGAAAATATTATAATCTCTATTCTAACTGTATTCCAATAGTAAAATAAAATTTTACTTCATGCTTGATACTCAGATCTGAGGTGTTTTACTGCGATACACAAGAGGGCAGTGTGACTCTACAGCAACAGTAGGATGAAAACAAAATCCAAAGACAATTGCATTATCATAGAACAAAAAAGATAGTTTATTTTGTTATATTGGAACCTTGCAGATTCCAAAATGTTTCAGTAGGAACAAAATATTAGATTAGTCTATCCAGAACGTCTATCCTCTGGAGAGCACATCCACTTGTGATGTTTGTTTGAAACGGCCATCTGTTTTATGTCTTACTTTACTGCTTATGTACAGCTTACAAATATTTTTAATATTTTTATTTTTAATAATTTTAATAATTATATACACTATAGGCTATGAAAATATTATAATCTCTATTCTAACTGTATTCCAATAGTAAAATTAAATTTTACTTCATGCTTGATACTCAGATCTGAGGTGTTTTACTGCGATACACAAGAGGGCAGTGTGACTACAGCAACAGTAGGATGAAAACAAAATCCAAAGACAACTGCATTATCATAGAACAAAAAAGATAGTTACATTTATAATTGAGTGTGATTGTTTCTCTAATTATTCCCTAATGATTGTTTTCCCTATGTGTTAGTCTATAAGTAGCCTATGAAGTAAGCAAGATGAAGGATTATTGTAAGTATGTTTGCATTTGGAAACTTGGGGAAGAATAGATTTGTGAATGGATTTTTCCTTCTTTTTCCCTCATCATGAAATTAAATTAGTAGTAGTTTTAAAACGTTTAAAATATTTCTAGTGTAATGGCGCGTAATGTGAGTGAGTCCAAACGACTACCACATCGACTAACACAACTTAAAGGGGTCATATGATGCGATTTCAAGTTTTCCTTTCTTCTTTACATTTATTTTGAAAGCTGAAGCTCGCGATTATGGTAAGGGGCGTTACATTTCCGACGAGTGCTTGCGGTGTTCGGCCAATCACAATGCACTGGGTCAGCTGGCCAATCAGAACAGACTGCGCTTGTCGGAAGGAGGGACTTTGTAGAAAACGAAGCGTTTGAGAGAGGCGGGGCATAGAGGACCTACAATAATGTACAGTATTTGAAAAATAATGTGTTTTTTGAACATTAAAGCATGTCAACATATTCTGTTACACCAACTACACAAAATAATGAGCTTTAAAAAAGCATCATATGACCCCTTTAAAACATTACTGGGTGCACTTTTTTACACAAACTCTTGTATTTATCGTACATCATGTAATAATAATTTAGCTGGAAGCATAATCCAAGTTATAGAGAGATCTTTTTATTTTATTTAAAAGATCACTTTATGAACGATTCCTGACTCTTGACTTTAGCTGAGGCTCCTTTAAAAAAAAGTATTGGCAGACTCGAGCTATCAAATTAATTATGCATCACATTCCATTAGTTATAATGAATTATAGAGCAAGCCATATTCAGTGATTCACTGAGCAATAAAAATGAAACCAGAAACTTAAAACAATTGATAGGTGAGTACATCATATCAAGTGTAGTAATGGTAGTAATTCATTACATTCATCTGCCTTGATAATGCCAGTGAATTATCTTAATTTTTAATCAAACAAAATATGTAATCACTTGCAATTTAATGTAACTAAATCAATCAATAAATAATTAACAGCCCTAATTAAAATATATTTAATTTAATTTACTACTTTTCCAGGAAGAATTCAGCTTCTGTTGTTTCTTCAGCTAATTCTGATACCAATTGTATTGTTGATTTTTTTTTATAAGTAAATTTGTACATTTTTAAAATGGGCAAATTAAATAGCTGTTAGATAAGGTAAATGTGTTATATTTATTCTGTATTACTCTAAAGACATCTATGCTCTTACATATACTTTGTTGCAATCCTAATGCCAAAATAGTATATATAACCAAATCGAATCCTAACCTTTTACTCTAACCTGTGTAGCTCGGATCTCTTTGTTTTCTGAATCTCATTCAGAATCTCTTTGTTGTAAACGTATGACACCAGCACAAGTGATGCACAGATGTACAGGAAGCGCATGCATCCTGACATTTCTGACACATTCAGTCCTTCTGATGTTGCTCAGACATTCAGTCTCCTCAAACACATGGAACTCACAGTAACGATGAAATATAAAGTGACGTGTTTGCATGTGTGTGGGAGAACGTGAACTCACACATGCATGGATATCTAAGGGTTGTGTGTGTTTGATTACAACCCTTACGAAAAAGAAGTTTATTCAAGTTTGCTATTAGTATACTTCTTTTAAACAAAAAAAATAGGATAGTATACTTTTAGTCTACTTTTTATGTACTTCTCAGAACTGGGCTTTATGTACTTCTCAGAAATATACTTAAAATGACATTTAAGTATACTTGACTTATAGCCTACTTAGAAAAAGTCTAAATATATTTTAGCTATACTTGTGTTCCTAGAATCCGTGTTTTCATTGTTATACTGTAGGGGGCGCTAGTACACATTTTCTGTACAGAATTTCCAAAAAACACAAGTGAAGAAGAAACCGAAACAACAGATGCTTCCACATATAATCTAACACGATCATCAGACATAAAACAGCATCAAAACTTTGGTAAAGTTGATGTAATGTCGACCAATGAGTGTACTAAAAATGCTACTACAAGTATTTAATTAGAAAACTATCAGTATTCATATAAGTTCACTTCTAGTATAGATGCAGTACAAGCTAAAAATATTGTAAACTAGTTTACTACTGTTATACTTAAAGTATACTTAAAAGTATACTTTTATATGCTAGAAAATGGGCCAATTTAGTCCCAAGGAGTATATTGAAATAGTACACTTACAAGTATACTACTAGTACACTGATATTTGTATACTTGCTACATAAAGTATACTTAAAAATATACTTGAACTTTACTTAAGTATACTTAATAAAATAAACTTGAAGTATACTACTTTTTGGTAAGGGAAGCGTAAAGCCAATCAGTGACATAATTTGTGGCTTAATTTATTAACTTTAAAGACATTGTCATGAGTGCAACTGTCGTTTATTGAGTCCATTTGTATGTTTAATGTGATGACTTTAAAGAAATGAGCACACAAATGTTTGTCCATGACAATAAACAAGTCTTGAAAGTGTACTGTTTATGTAGTCTTTGAGATGTTTTAATCTCAACAATCAGGAAATATTATCTTTGCTAAATAGTTTCCTGTGAAGTCATGCAATTGACGGTAATTCTCTCCAATCTCTATATCGGCAACAACTGCAATTCAGTGCCGCCCTATAGGCAGAACATTTCACTGGCAATAATTAGCCGTCAAGATCAGAGTGTTAAAACCATCCATTAGAAAAGAAGATAGTATTTGCTTACTATTAACCTGTCAACCTGCTGCCCCAAAAGACTGGGACTCGGAGAGCCAATTAGAGTGAATTTCTGTTCCTTCTGGGCCATTCTTTATGACATCATAATGACCGCTTCCTGTGATCTGCATTCTGCCTGGAATCTTCAATTTCCTAAACTCTTTAGTTCTGAAAACACTCAGGTCATACTGAGGAGACAGTGCTATTTGTGGCTGAAACTCTATTTTTTTTAAATAATTTTATTTGAAAAGGTTACTGCTGAATTTTCAAGAAATCCTATTTTCACACTGTAACCACAATAAAAAAAAAAGATACTTTATATATAATATATGAATTTAACTTTTATTAAGCAAGGATGCATTAAACTGATGAAAAGTAACAGTGAAGTGTAATTTATAATTATTTCATTTCAAATAAATGCTGTTCTTTTGAGTTTTATATTCATCAAAAATCCTGAAAAGAATCATAGTTTAGATAAAAAATATTGAAGTGTTTTCAGCATGATAATAATAAGAAAAGTTTCAGAAAAGCAGCACATTATAATGATTTCTGAAGGATCATGTAACACTGAAGACTGCAGTAATGATGCTGAAAATTCAGCTTTGCATCACAGAAATAAATTATATTTTAAAATATATTCAAATAGAAAACAGTTATTTTAAATTGCAATAATATTTCACAATATTATTTTTTTCTGTATTTTTTACACAAATCAATGGTGAGCATAATAGACTTTTTTTCTTACCAACCCCAAACTTTTTTTTTTTAACTAAGCAAAATGTTTAATAAATTGTTTTGTTTTTTTTGCACGCCATGTAGCATGCAGATTGCATGATAAACCTTGTGTTTGACTGATGGCTGGTAGAAATGTGTGTGAATCATGTTGGGGAAAAAAAATCATTGTTTTTTTTTCACTTCTGTTTGGTTCCACTAGTGGCTCATAAACAATACACTTCATCTCTAAGTAGAGCTAGATCAACAATAAGAGCGTGTAGACAAGTTAGGAAGAGGAAGGGAGGTGATCTGTTCTTGCTACTGATATTAATTATAATGATCTCATTCAATAAACATCTCCCAATGAGCCAGAGCACATGTACACAACACATGTTTTTTCTTTCTTTTAAAACTATCTGTCTAGTGGAGTGTGGATTGGAAGATTGGTAAAGAAAGTGTGATGCTCAAAAGAAAATTATGTTAAATATGTATGTATATAGAATATGCAACATTCCCAGCACCACAACCGAAGATAAAACCGTGATAATGTTACCAAGCATGGATGGTATAAAACGGCATGTTTCAGCAGCGCTCCAATGTTGGAAAAGCTAATTGGTTTCTTCTTTAGCTTATCAGAGACACTTAGACACAGCAGTTCAGCAGAAACGTGTTTTGACTGCCAAATGTCATCAATGCAGTGTGTGTGTGTGTGTCTTGTGCAGTTGATCTCTGAGGAATGTCTGTTGACATTCAAATCTCTGTTCTGGCCATTTCAGCAATATACAAACTCCAATCTGAAAGCAACTTTATGCTCCCTATCTATCTATCTATCTATCTATCTATCTATCTATCTATCTATCTATCTAATTGAAACTCAAGCATGCTTGATGTGTAAGAAAAGCCTAAATTAAATCTGCAGATAGATAGATAGTATCTATCTATATGCAGATTTAATTTAGGCTTTTCTTACACATCAAGCATGCTTGAGTTTCAATTTGCCATAACTGACCTTTGTGTTGATTAATGTTTATATGTGATTAAACGCCTAAATTTAATCTGTTCATCATATGAAATAAAACAAACAAGCCTCTTCAGAAAATTTGAACTAAATGCCTCAATTCATATGGATTACTCTTATGATCTCTTTGCCAGTGTTGGGAAGGTTACTCTGGAAATGTAATAGATTGGTGCACTGCAAATTCAAACAAGAGAACCAATCAAAAGCATCAGAATAGCATCGCTTTACTAAACAGCCTTTAAAATGGCAGGGGGCATCGTGCACATCTAAAACAGGCAAATCAACATATCCTAGCTTTTTACAGAAAATATTCAGATATAACACCCTTTGTAACTTTAACATTTTCATAAGTAACTGTAATTTAATTACATTTTTTTTCTCAGTAACTGTAATGGATTACAGTTACAGTAACTAGTTACTCCCCAACACTGCTCTTTGATCTTTTTGAAGTGTCAAAGTGGTAGTTGCGCAGACTGTCAATGGAGGGATAGAAATCGCTCGGATTTCATTATTAATATCTTCACGTGTCTTCCGAAGATGAACAAAAGTCTTAGTTTGGAATGACATGAGGGTGAGTAAATGATGACAGAATTTAAATTTTTTGGGTGCACTATCCCTTTAAAACTATGCAAAAGTGAAACACGTCACTTTTAGTAGTGCAGGTTCAGCACAGCTGAACAGCATTTTTCTGTTTACACATTCATAATCCGGTTGATCCAAATGTTTGCTTTTCTTTTCTTAACAGTCTTGAGTCACTTTCCCAATCCACTGTAATGATTTTCATCCGTTTGCTGAATGGAAATAAATCTTCCACCTGCAGGAAACATGGTCTGTCGTCCAAAAGCGCGTCTCAAACACGGCACATCCTAGAGAGGGCGTAACTGCTATGACAGTTTGCCAGCAGACCTTGAAACGGACAGCATTTACAGTGTAACGCCATGACAACCATTCTATGATTTTGTTTATATTCCATCCATTGTTTCCTTCTGAAACATTTTCCACAGCACTGACCACAGATGTGAGTCTGTTTTTCTTTAACCCCTTAACTGTGGCCCTGTCCCAAATGGCACACTTCATGTACACTTGCGGACTTACCGTACCTTGGCTGCCGTGTATGTGTGTCCATTAAGTCCACGAAACCATAGGGCATCATATTTGTCATTTTAGCTTTAAGATAGATGCTCACGAGTGCCCCCTTTGCCACCGCTATGCACCCTCAACACACACTTCTGCCGAGCAGCATTACGTCATGAAAGTATGGACTCAGAGAAAGACCGCAAAAGGTTTAGGGTGCGATTTGGGACAGGGCCACTGTAAATTTGATCATCATTATTTGAAAGTTTAAACACTCAACGTTCATCCTGTGGAAACCATTTTGAAATCGGACATTGCATTACCACAACTATTGTGTGATAAAAGTAATAACAATTGTGGCAAGAAAATTAATCAATTCAGTGGAGTTTGGGTGTCACCCAGTGGTTATTTTTGGTATAGCGCCTAAACAACATTTCACAGGAACCTCGATTTTTTGTGATATCAACTTCAAATTTGGAACATAACTTATTTAGACATATGGCCTTGACTTTATAACAAATTTGGATTCCGAAATATTTTGTAAAACACTTACTTTATATAAAATATAAACTTTTTAGTACAGTGCTAACTTAAACTTCTATAACTTTTTAATACTTTATTTTTTTTAAATGCTTTCAATTCAGCAATAATCTGGTGATTGTCCGTATAAGCATTCTTGAATTACAAAAATTTAAGTTTAGATGCTTTTTCACATTTATTTTCAAAAGTGAGGGTAACAGTTAAGAGGTTTAATCACTAAACTCATCCTGAAAAATGGTTTAAAATCTGATTAGATTTTCTGATTAGATGATTCTCTAACTCTATTGAGTTGTCTGTACATTCCTCAGTAATCCAGGGGTTAAAAGTCAAGTCTATAGGTTAATGGGACTGACACGCGCTCTGTCTCCTTCTTTGTGTGTGTCTCTGGGAGAATAACTCTGACCTTTTTATTCCTTTGAAGAATGGAAAATTTGAGGAGAATTCACTGGAAGAATGAGTGGGAGAGAAACATATTGGGGGTGGAATGTCAGTTGCGTCCCATGAACCAGTTTATGCAGTTTTTTGGACAGCTATTTCTGATGCTCTCAGAAGCAGATGGAGATCAAAAATAGGATTTATTAACAGCATTAATATGTGTTGCTAAGACAAGCATCCCTATAATTTTTTTGCTTTTGCACAGAGACACACATGGAATCAAAATAATGTAAAAATCTGAATTTTTAAACAAAAACAAACAAAAAAGATTTTTAAACAAAGTGTCCTTTATTAAGCAATGGAATATATTAATGTTAGCATAAACTGCATAGGCTCAACGATATGTAAAATTAACATGATAAAAGCAAAATAGGAAAATTGGCAATTTTGAAAATGTATGAAAAGTATGATTTAATAGTTTAGTAAGTGCACCGACCTTAGTCAGTTTTGTTATTGTTAACTAAAAATAAAACTAATAAAATCTATAATAAAATAAAACCGAAATAAATATAAATATCTGATGAAAAACTAACTGAAATAAAGTTTAAGTAAAAATACAAAATTTTAAATTTAAATAAAAATAAATTATAACTAATTAGAAATATAAAAAAACTTAAAACAGACAGAACAGAATGAATAAATCAAACTAAAATTAAATAAAATATGAAAATAAAAGCCAATAAAAGACATACCATAACACTATATATATATATATATATATATAAAAAATTATTAAAACTAAAACTTAAACTTAAAAATAAGAAATGTTAACTTGGCAGCTTACTGAAATAAATAAGTTTAAGTAACATTCCTAAAATGAAAAAATTATACAAATAAATTAAAGCTAAATAAAATTGAAAACTGAAAATATAAAAATATAAATATTTATATACATATATTTATCCGTAGTACATACTATGATCATTAATGGAACAGATACAATTCTTAATGTTTTATGTTTTATGCACTATGCACAATCTAATGCAAGTATTCTGTGAAGCAGAGCTCGCGATGACAGGTGTTTTCTACAGCAGACCCTGAGAAGCATCTGGTTTGTCTGACTTGAGCAGAAGCACTTAACCTCCGTCTGCCCCGGGTGGACTAACCCTGCCGTAAATGCACTGTAAGTCACTTTAGATGAGAGTGTGGCTGTCTTTTGTGGTCTGTACAGTAGTACCCTCTCTCTTTCGCTCATAAATACACACTTTGATCTTATACTAGGGTTGATGGCCTTGTGGAAAACCAGAAAATATGTTTCACATTCTTTCAAGTATTCAAGTAGCAGCTAGAATGTATCCTGCAGTATGTGCGTGTGTGGGTGAAGCGTATGCCAGACTGATGTTTGTGCTCAGTTAGCTTGGCTGATGTAGATGCTCATGCTTTCCCAGCATGCTGTCTGTCTGGAGGGCATCAGGTGAATGGCCTGTGACTTCAGAATCAGCAGGTCTATGAGTTAATGACCATCATCACCTGATCCTTATTTCTCTTTCACACACACAAAGAAAACAGCTGGTCATGTGTCTGTAAATATCTGTCAAATATACAGTTAAAACAGGCTGTGTTTGCCAGAACTTTACTGTAAAAAAAAAAAGTAGCAGCATTTTAGGTTTTACGTATTGAACTTGAATCAAATTTCATCACAAGTAGTTTTGCACAAGCTGAGGGAAATACTAATATGTATAAGGTGCAAACAAATCAGTAAAACACATGACACAATTAATGCAATAAACATTAATTCAACAACATAATACAACATAACTAATCTACATAACTGATAAGAAAACACTAAGAAGAAACGTCAATGAATGTCAGTTTACAGTTATTCACTAAATTATAGAGTCTTTTTCACTATTGAAAACTGTACATTTAACATTCTATTTTTTATAGAAAAATTACATGAAATTTAATTACATTAAATGTCGTTATTACAGTTTTTCATCGTATGCAGTAAAGGAACTTACTAAAACCAATTAAAAGGTTTGTAGTATTTTACAGTGTTTTACAGGTAAAATGATAATGTTTTCACAACAAGAACGTTCTAAAACTTTTCAGAAAAAAAAAAACGTTCCATGAAGGACATATAAATAACATTCTAAGAACAAATGTTTAAATGTTAATTAATGTTTGAATTTACTTTTTTGACCTCACCAAAATGTTAGCCAAAGTTTTGAGGACGTTCCTTTTTAGCTGGGTTGTGGATTGCCTAAACTATTAAGTCTGGGACTAGCTTAAGCTTTGTCTGTGAAACCGGGGGCATATAGGCTGGTTTCAGATTTAACTGATCTGGATGATGCCTAAAAATGCTAATTCTCATTACATATTAATGATTTCCTGTTGATGTGCATACTTAGCGTAGTAGAGCACTGTATGCAGTGTACAGCTTACAAAAAAAATTCTAATTTCTGTATTTCTTTCAATCACATCTCCAACACTGTGCATTCTGCAATACCCATATCTTTATTGGATGAGATAATTTTTTGCTATTTGCTATTAAATTGAATGTGAGACACATCAGGCAATAAATACACACTCCAGCTTTCAGAGAAGGAAATCCCCCTCATATGCTCACTGCACTGGAAATCCCCCCATGTTGCCTCTGAACAATGGAGTATCTCACATTTCTTAAATAAAGAGTCTTTATTTTGGCTGGGACATGCATGTACAGTTGATTTGGAGAGCTGGAAAATGACAAATCCTTTTAGTGTGACATGATATACGATTACTGCCCTTCCCAAATCACTATTCGGCTCGCTGCTAATTAATTAGTTTTGTTGACAGAAAGGTTTTCTTTGGGGGATTAGCTAATTGATAGATTGATCTAAAACTCTTTCGACTAGCCAATTACTTTACTAACCTCTATACACAAACACATACCTAATGCTCAAACGCCAGCCAAACACACCCATGTCAAAAACAAAAGCCAAGACGGGTCCCAGAATCTGGTATGTGTCTCATGGATGTATGACTGTAGAGTAAATAGAGCAAAGTGTTTTTGTGGTTATGTTTTATGACAAATATATGAAGGAAATTTAGACTCAGTTCAGTTCTGTATAATTCCAAACATGCTCGACATTGCTGGCTGATTGATGTTCATTTGAAGGAGGGAAATTATTTTTTTGATTGTTTATATATATATATATTGTGTAATGGTATATAGTAATAGTAATATTGTAAAATATTATTATAATTTAAATGAACTGTTTTCTATTTTTATATATTTTAAAATGTAATTTATTTCTGTGGTGAAAAACTGAATCTTCAGTATTGTTACTCCAGTCTTGAAAGTGACGTGACGTGACATGTGACGTAACACATACTTGGAATTAGTGATCTGCATTTATCCCATCCTAAGTGCACACACACACAGCAGTGAACACACACACCCGGAGCAGTGGGCAGCCATTTTTGCTGCGGCGCCAGGGAGCAGTTGGGGGTTCAGTGCCTTGCTCAAGGGCACCTCAGTCGTGGTATTGAAGGTGGGAGAGAGCACTGTACATCCACTCCCCCCACCCGCAATCCCTGCCAGTACAAGCCTCGAACCCGCAGCCGTTGGGTTACAAGACCAACTAGTCCGATCGCTACCACCTTCCTAATTAATGCTGTTCAGTTGCTTTGACACAATCTGTATTGTTAAAAGCGCTATATAAATAAAGGTGACTTGACTTGACTTGACCAACTCTCTAACCATTAGGCCACGACTTCCCCTTCAGCATCACATTGCTGATTTTCTGCTCAAGAAACATTTATTATTATTTTCAATGTTGAAAATGGCAGCGTCTCTTAATATTTTTGTGGAAATCATGGATTTTTTTATAATTTGTTGATGAATAGGAAGTTTATGTATTTTAAATATATATTTTGAGCAACAATGTAAAAGTCTTTACTGTCAATTTCTCACAACCTTTGGGTTATGAGTCCGACTCTCTAACCATTAGACCACGACTTCCCCCGACTAATTTACTAATTAATACAACATTTACACAGATTTCACCACTAACCTATTTAAAGGTATAGTTCATCCAAAAATGAAAAATCTGTCATTAATTACTAACCCTCATGTCTTTCCAAATCCGCAAGACCTTTGTTCATCTTTAGAACACAAATTAAGATATTTTTGATGAAAGTCGAAGACTGACATGAAAGAGAAGAAATTGTTGAATAAAGTCGTTATTTTAGTTTTCTTTGCGCACAAGAAGTATTCTCGTAGCTTCGTAAAATTAAGGTTGAACCAGTGATGTCCTTATACCTTTCTGGGCCTTGAAAGTTGTAGGTAAGGTAGTTACGTTGCTGTCTATGCAGGGTCAGAAAGCTCTCGGATTTCAGCGGTATATCTCTTTAACACTATTTAAAGCAGGAAATAAACATTAATGCATGTCAAATGCAATAAGATACACCACAACTTACTGAAATGTCTCATGTATTCACCCAGGCAGTGTTTTAATCGCGGAAAGACGTTAATGAAACCACTTGTAAACAATATGACATGTGACGTTACATTTACTTCAAGAAAGTAATTCAATATCCATAGATCATTCATCTAGAAAAAGGAGCATTTTAGAATAGCTAAAATCATAAATGTATTGTTAAATATGCATATACATGCTTTTTAAAAACTAGATGTAGTTATAGAATCAACCAGCAGGGGCTAATAATTAGCTTATGGGCTTATGCTAAACAGCAAAACCTTGAGCCCCTTGTGTGTGTGTGGGGGCACGAGATATTAATTTGTGGGAATGTCATATTAACTCGTGGGAATGTGATAATGTGTTGTGGCCACGAGATCATTTTGTCGAGGTAACAACATCCTTATGTCATGGCTTTGAGATGCTATGTTGAGAAAATGACATATTTTTCCTTGAGCCCTTTGTTGCCATGCAGGGCTGCCAGCTGAGGAGTGTTTCTTTTGTGTTTACAGGGCACAAACTCAATCTCTGGGGACAACAGCTGGCACACAGGAGGGAAAATGGCCAGTGTCCAGACACACACACACAATTTATCTTGTTTAGCGAACATTTTGATTTTGATTAATGATATAAAGTGTCATTTTATGTAAGTTATTGCTCATATTTTTTGGTGTCAGCTACATAAAGCAAAGCCAATGTGCATGTATAGTGTGCATTAAAAGCCAGTGACATTTTACATGTTTGTGCATTTGGCAATCGCTCCACAAGCCTGTGTTCAGTTTGAGGGAGAGATAGAGAATGATGTGTGGCGCTTAAAAGAGGGTATGCGTTGATCTACGGCGTTAAAGAGCTCTTTGTTCCCGGTAACAAAGAGCAGAGCGTGACATGAGCTAATTAATCACATAGCCTTTAACAAGCCACGGCCTGAGCAAGATTGAAGGATTGAGATAATGAGTGAGAAATGAAGGACATGGGAATGTGATGGAGAGATAAAAGGAAAGTCAGTGAGGGGGAAAGGGATACAAAAGGAAAGTGTACAGAAACACAGTGAAGAAAGTGACAGTACCAGCTGCATGTTGCCCAGGGAACCCAGTAAACATTAAACAAACAGTTAATAAAACCCATTAAACAGACGATAAACAGTTAATGACCAGCTCATTAATTGGTGAAGATAAAGACTTTATTTTCTTTGAATTTAACACTCTTTGTGTGTGTATGTATATGTGTGAGCAGTTTCAAGCTGGCTGGCACAAGTTGCAAGTGGATGTTTCAGTTGTGTTCAATGCAGAAACATGCTGAAATGTCTATAACATTGTTTTATTTTTTGCAAAAGAATTGTGCAAGCTTTGAAATGTTTTTTTTTTTTATAAAAAATAAAAAAATTAAAAATAATTAAGACAATAAATGTGACTTTTGTGATCTGAATGATTCAAGTGATGGTTAATGTCATTAAAAATGACATTTGATTTCAGAAACACAGTGAAGAAAGTGACAGTACCAGCTGCATGTTGCCCAGGGAACCCAGTAAACATTAAACAAACAGTTAATAAAACCCATTAAACAGACGATAAACAGTTAATGACCAGCTCATTAATTGGTGAAGATAAAGACTTTATTTTCTTTGAATTTAACACTCTTTGTGTGTGTATGTATATGTGTGAGCAGTTTCAAGCTGGCTGGCACAAGTTGCAAGTGGATGTTTCAGTTGTGTTCAATGCAGAAACATGCTGAAATGTCTATAACATTGTTTTATTTTTTGCAAAAGAATTGTGCAAGCTTTGAAATGTTTTTTTTTTTTTATAAAAAATAAAAAAATTAAAAATAATTAAGACAATAAATGTGACTTTTGTGATCTGAATGATTCAAGTGATGGTTAATGTCATTAAAAATGACATTTGATTTTAAATAAAACATTTATTTTCCTTTCAGTTCTGTGAAATATATTTAAATCATTTTAGTAAAAGAACATAATTATAGAAATGTCAGTATTTTTGCAAAAAGCTGCAATTTGTTTACTAAAACGGATCGATCTATCTATCTATCTATCTATCTATCTATCTATCTATCTATCTATCTATCTTATCTATCCATCTATCCATCCATCCATCCATCCATCCATCATGTCCATACTACAAATCTTGTGGGATGAAATACAGCCTGAAGTTTAATACTAAAGGATAGGGGAAATCAGGCCATTTAACATAAAACTGCACTTCACATAGGTAACAGCTTTGCCTATATAATCTATATTTCCTCCATAGTCGCATTTGTCCAGGCACATTAATGGTTTAGCTCGTTCTACAGAGTAATGTGAGGTTAGTTCTGATTTAATTAGTGCTGGACCACCAAGTTTAACATCTGTCTGTTTCTGATCTAACCTGAGGTTGTGGAGTTTGGTTTTAATTGTAATTCCTTGCTACAGATTTTACAGTGAGGTCCTGCATCCCACAACAAACCTGGACAAGAAAAATATAGACAAGCAGCCACTCACATCCCATCCCATCTCTCATTGCACTGGATCTGGGGGTTTCATGGATGAGCTCAAAAGGAGCAGCCAGACATATACTGTGCCATCATACACTGGTGTCGTTCCTTCATCAGCTAATGGATGGCCGGGTGGAGGTGCTGACTGTGAGTAATGATGATAAATCTGTCATCTGTCTATCTATCTATCTATCTATCTATCTATCTATCTATCTATCTATCTATCTATCTTATCTATCCATCTATCCATCCATCCATCCATCCATCCATCATGTCCATACTACAAATCTTGTGGGATGAAATACAGCCTGAAGTTTAATACTAAAGGATAGGGGAAATCAGGCCATTTAACATAAAACTGCACTTCACATAGACAGCTTTGCCTATATAATCTATATTTCCTCCATAGTCGTATTTGTCCAGGCACATTAATGGTTTGGCTCGTTCTACAGAGTAATGTGAGGTTAGTTCTGATTTAATTAGTGCTGGACCACCAAGTTTAACATCTGTCTGTTTCTGATCTAACCTGAGGTTGTGGAGTTTGGTTTTAATTGTAATTCCTTGCTACAGATTTTACAGTGAGGTCCTGCATCCCACAACAAACCTGGACAAGAAAAATATAAACAAGCAGCCACTCACATCCCATCCCATCTCTCATTGCACTGGATCTGGGGGTTTCATGGATGAGCTCAAAAGGAGCAGCCAGACTATCTATCTATCTATCTATCTATCTATCTATCTATCTATCTATCTTATCTATCCATCTATCCATCCATCCATCCATCCATCCATCATGTCCATACTACAAATCTTGTGGGATGAAATACAGCCTGAAGTTTAATACTAAAGGATAGGGGAAATCAGGCCATTTAACATAAAACTGCACTTCACATAGGTAACAGCTTTGCCTATATAATCTATATTTCCTCCATAGTCGCATTTGTCCAGGCACATTAATGGTTTAGCTCGTTCTACAGAGTAATGTGAGGTTAGTTCTGATTTAATTAGTGCTGGACCACCAAGTTTAACATCTGTCTGTTTCTGATCTAACCTGAGGTTGTGGAGTTTGGTTTTAATTGTAATTCCTTGCTACAGATTTTACAGTGAGGTCCTGCATCCCACAACAAACCTGGACAAGAAAAATATAGACAAGCAGCCACTCACATCCCATCCCATCTCTCATTGCACTGGATCTGGGGGTTTCATGGATGAGCTCAAAAGGAGCAGCCAGACATACACTGTGCCATCATACACTGGTGTCGTTCCTTCATCAGCTAATGGATGGCCGGGTGGAGGTGCTGACTGTGAGTAATGATGATAATGCAGCTGAACTGAACTGGTTGGTGTGGCAATGTAACAGGTTAATTGAGTCTCATTTTATGACTCTCTACGGAGTAAAAATTTAATATATTAAATGGATGCCAGTTTCCCTAGAGGTCTGAAAAGGTGGCATATCACTGACAGAAGGGAGGGGCTAATATTCAGTTTCAATAAAGAGGCGGGGCCAAGAATACTAGTACATGTACATGTGACAACTGACAATACATTTGATAATCATTTTGAACAGTACATTTATTCAACATCTTTTTAATAATATATACTTATTTTTTAAATAAAAAATACATTTAAATAAAAATAATGAATTTTATTTAAGTGTGTCAGTGCTATCTTAAAAATGAAACAAAAATTTGGTTTAATTTGAGAAACTCATTATTCTATTTTATTTTATTTATTATTTTAAATTATTAATTCATTCATTCATTTATTCAATTTTTTTGTGGTTAAACTACAAACGCTTTTTGGGGCCATCTTCTTAATTAAAAGTAACTTCCAAAAGGTCTTCCAGTTAAACGCTGTTGCGCTCATATGGAGAGAAGAATAACATTTTAGTTCTCAGAGGCCATTTATCTGCGAGCCTATCTGATGAATAAAACAAAGAAAGCTCTGATGTACATCAATAATGATGAACACTGACTGAAAATCTAACACACATGCACACACTATCCGCTCTCACTCTCAATCTGTTATCTGCTTCCTACCACAGATCTGAGCCATCCATCCTTCCATGTGCAAAAATTCATTTAATTGATTTCCTATAAAGAAACCATCAAACCATGTATTTCAAGACACCAAGCCCATTGAGAATTAAGATGGGTGGGAGACTTAAAAAAAAAAAAAATGGCACAGAGACCTTATTTAAAGTATTCAAATTACATGTTTTGCATTGCAGTGGTGGTGTTTAACATTTTGTTACTAGCAAAACTGTCTTCTTATTTACTTTAGTTGCTCACCACACATGTCCAAATGCCTGCCCCAGGATGGCATCTTTGTAATTGCACTCATACTTACTGTCTATTAATAATAAAGTCTTCCTGAGACAGTAGTGACCCACAACAATGACATATCAGGGAGAGATATCAACTCCACGCACTGTCTGCAGCATGTGTGTGTTTTGCATTCATCTGTGTGTGAGAGAGGTTTGTCCATGTGCAGATCTTTCCTCGCCTCCAGCTCCAGTCGGATAATGAAAGACTCCGTTGTTTTGTTTCTGAGTCTCTCTTATCTGCTTCTGAAGGACAGTGTGAGTGTTTGAGCTGCAACACAAAAGTATTTGCTGTTGACTGAATAGCCAAGGTCAGCTGAGAGCTGAAAAACCTTCAGATACCTCTTAAAAATATACACACATTCTCTCCCACTGGAGACTTGAAGTACTGAGAGAAACACTACTAATTTATTTTATTTATTTTTATTTTTTTCCCCCTTTAAGCACAGTCATTGTTATTGCATGGATATCCTGCTATTTTTCAGACTTCTCTCCTGGGACAAGTCCAAATACAATCTTCCACTGCCATGCTTAAAAACACAATTCAAAGAGCATGGCCTCCTTAAGTTTCTTAATTTAGTGCTGATATTCATAATTTGCTCCAGAGACAAAGAGAACGTGAGAAAGAAGAGAGTCACTTTCATATTCCCATGAAGGCAAAGAAACGTCCTGGAAATTGCAATTGTTTACTTATTTTGACGATTCTCCCATTTAAGGGCATCCATGAAGAATTGCTGTTATCCTGACATCAAGATCAGCTCCGAACTAAAGCTCCTCATTTCCTTGTGTTTGACTTGGATTGTGCACATTAAAACACTGAGGATGTTTTCACTCCGAATGAGGAATTCTCTTTAAGATAAATACAGCATCTTCTGCACTAAATATACTATATATATATATATATATATATATATATACTGTATGTTTTTTGTTGTTTGTTTTTCACTGAGGAATTATGATGCCGCAAACATTTGCATGGCCCGATTTCCGATCTGGCAGGCCAGACACCTGAATCAGCTGTATAGAATGCCAAAAAAAAGCATTACTCTGCTGAGGGTTTGAGTTTATGCCTAGTTATAATGCTCTTCACTATTATTTGATGACTTACTGCTGTCATGGTCAATAAAAATGTACACAAACATCTCTTTTTAATAACATTTTCTTTACCGCTTGCTATCAGCAAAATTAATTGCAGCAGGAAAATAGTGCTGATATTTGTAATTGTATTATAGGCTTAATCAAGAAGCCATGTTTTTACTCAAATGAATGACAATGCCTTAATTTGACCTGTTAATTGCTCAAATCTTGTCTTTTTTCTTGACACAAAGCAGTTGTATGGCTTCAGGAATATAGCCCACAAGTCAAATAGTCTGTTTTTAATGATGTTGTGTCTTTTTGTTTGTTTGACTGCATTTCAATCATACGAGTTTCATAAAACATGAGGGTGAGTAAATTATTTATTTATTTATTTGACTTTTTTTTTTTTTAAACTGAAGTCTGAGCACTTTTATAAATGGTCTCCATTTGATTTACTTCAAGCAAATAAATATCAAGCCTGTCAAACATAAAAAAAAAAAACACTGCAGTGTTATTTTAGTAGTATTTATAGGCTATAGCAGTACAGTAATTATTAATATTTTAAATTAGCTTTTATTTTTCAGACCTGCAAATAGGTGAAACATTTCTTAAATTAGCATTTGAAATCATTTAGAAAAATTCTGATATTAGAATAGAAATGCAATGTCTCTCTCTGACAGCAGGAGGCGCTTTCAACTGTAGGCCTACACAAAACTACGCAGCGCTGCACTTATCTACATTATTTTTATTGTTAGAGCGGGCGCGGCCATTTTGAAAACGCGAGGCTTCCGCATATCCTCTTCCAGCTGATTTTAGCTGTACAAAACAGTTTTTTATGCTGCTTGATGCTGGTATTTACTGGTATTGTTTTAATGTTTCTTGTATTTATAAAAAACACTGGTTTGTAGCGCATATAGTTTTACCTTTTACTGCAACTTGTTATTCTTATTTTTATTTACAGAGCCGCTAATGAATCGGAAGTCTGGCACATTCACAGAATAGCTTACTTCCGCATTGCAAGATGAGGTAGATAAACACTGCTTATTATGCATCTTAGGAAGGTAAGTTTAAGTTTTTAATCTAATATTTCTATTTTATTTTATTTCAGCCTTATTTAGATTAATTACAAATAATTTAATAGTTTTAGTTACCAATAACAACATCAGTATTGAAATGAATATGGGTGCAACTTCAGTCTTAGTTGAGGATGAACCATAAACAAGAATCACAAATGTGATTTATCAATCGTGTCCTTGACCGCAGCAGTTAACCTCAGGAAGCCCTAGAGGGATTGTTGCTTTTGGCCATTAAATTATAACATATGACACTTTGGTGTCTGTATGTCGAGGCACAGTTGGAGGACTATAGCTAACTAACCCCTGCTACCCCAACCCAAATACCACAGGATGAGATGCTAGATAATGAGAGGGAGTTCCCTCTGTTCCATCTAATCTGGGGCTCAGTTTTAATCCCTAAACCCTCTGAGGCCTTACCAAATGCACAAACACATATGTGGCCTGAATGTATGTGTCAGCAGAACATTAGGTCTGGTAGACCACTGTAGTCCAACGAAAAACCAGTTATCATGTTCCTTAATCTGGTTGGACCTGGTTTTTCCAGCACTGTGGGCAACGCATTAGCTGGAAACAGTGTTATTTTAGTATACTAATACAAAGTTATAGACTAACATAGTTGTTAGTGTTATTTTATAATGGTGTTTTATTTTTTTAATTTATTCTGTTTTCATTTTAATTTTAGTTGAATTGCTTGTAATTTTGTTTTGTGTTGTAGTTTTTTATTAAATATTGTTTTAATTAGGCTAAGTTTTAGTTTTGAATTGTTTAGTTTTATTTACTTTAGTACTTAAACTAAACAAAAATGAAAAATGTTGCCTTGGCTTTTTATATTTAATTTTACTTCAGTTAATGCCTATTTTATTTCGAGAAATGCAAATGGTTTTATTTTTTGAATGATAATAACACTGCCTAAAAACATCTGTAATGTTACCATGTGTGAATTATTAACAGCAATTGTTAAAACATTCTCACATTATCTTGTTTCTGAGAAACTAGTGTCTTCTCTCTCCTCCTCAAACTATCCGTAGCTCCAGCCAAAACCATAAAGTGCTTTCAGTCACGTCTCTCATCCGCTGCCTGATTCTCTCCATTGGAAGTTTGATTAATTGCAGATTACAGATTTTACAGTTTCGTTCTCCATAACATCACTCCACAGTTATTAAAACGAACTCATCTTGTGTTCCGCAGAGTTAATCTAAATGATTTACAGACGCGACTGCTGCCAAAAACACTGGACTACCACACAGAACCGCCCATCAGAGAGAGAAAACCACTCAAAAACAACAAAACACACTAACTGACCAATTATCCACTGACAAGAACACTAACCATTGCAACACACACCCTTTGAATTCAGTCCTGTAGATCCTCACAGCAATATACAGGTGCATCTCAATAAATTAGAATGTCGTGTTCATTTATTTCAGTAATTCAACTCAAATTGTGAAACTCGTGTATTAAATAAATTCAATGCACACAGACTGAAGTAGTTTAAGTCTTTGGTTCTTTTAATTGTGATGATTTTGGCTCACATTTAACAAAAACCCACCAAATCTCAACAAATTAGAATATGGTGACATGCCAATCAGCTAATCAACTCAAAACACCTGCAAAGGTTTCCTGAGCCTTCAAAATGGTCTCTCAGTTTGGTTCACTAGGCTACACAATCATGGGGAAGACTGCTGATCTG
>NW_015537939.1:4058065-4061860 GCF_001515605.1 Sinocyclocheilus anshuiensis | reverse complement strand
TACATATTTACATACATAATTATTCAGGTGCATGTGTAATAACTTGCGAAAACTTGAGGCTACAGCAGCACTTCTTCTTCTTCGTCGTCTTATCTGATGCACTCAACCAAGCGTTCTAACCACGACCTCGCCCCTCCCCACCCCCCAACCATTCTAATTTCCGTAGGCGGGAATTATTTTAATGATATTCTAATGGGCCGCTTTGTGATATCACAAAACCCGGAAAACAAACGCTGTAGTCCAAACGAGCCATTCGTTGTAGTTCTTGAAAAGGGATTTTTTAAAAACGAAATATCTCCCTTTGGAGTGGACTTTGAGATTTGTAAGTTTGAAGATCTTTTTTATGCCAAAACATACACACTACACACTGACTAAAATTCAAAAAGTGAAAAAGCATAATAGGACCCCTTTAAGAGAATAAATGGGGTCAATTTTGATTTCATGGTCTTCTTCGAGGCTTTCTTTAACAAAACCCACATGATCCCACAAACCAGAAACTACTCCCACTTCCATCCTAGCAGTCTTTTTAATCTGTTTAGAAATATATTTCACAATACCAAATGCACATTTAACAAAATCCAATTAGAGTTTATTAAAATCAGATATGCTGTTAAAGAAATCTCTTCCTCTTGGGAAGATTGTGTTTGTAAAACTCAGTCAAAACAAAATAAAAAATATTCTGCTATTTACAGAGGGCACAAGGATGACAAACTGCTTTAAAACAACATTCTAAATATAATACGGCATATGTATCCGTACCCATGCGTCACACAGGCTTTCCTCGCATGACCTGCCTGTTATAAACATTCTATACGTAACCCTGCCCAGTCATTAAAGAGACTCCCAAACATAATCATACGCTCTCATTAGCACACAAAGCATTCTTTCTCCATTATGATGTCATGCTTTACCAGTCCGCTGAGGCTATATGGGCCAAAACACTGGAAGACAATTTTCTGGCACATTCTTGATGTGAAAACATATAACAATTTTCCTTCAGTTCAGAATGCTTATGTTTATAAAATATCATTACAGGTACATGAAACATGAGGTTACGTTATGCTGTTGGTGTGGTTGGCATGACAAGCTTTTATTTGTGTTAAAGAAGAGCAAGTCACGAAACTCTTAACTTAATGATTTACACATGTCCTAACCAGGAGCGATGCGTAAGACATTTGTCACCAGCAGGATTTCAGGATAAGTTCTAATCCATAAAAAAAGTTTCATGCAGTGATGCTTCTCAAGTAAAGTTATAATGTTTTAAGATTTTTAGATATTTTTTACTACATAAAAACAATAATTAAAAAATTTATTACATTGTATTATTTAATTTTTAAATTTTATTGATTATTTTTCTTTATTAATTTAATTTTATTTAAATGTAATTATTATTCTATACAAAAATGTTATTGTTTTTTTATTTGTATTGTTTGATGTTGCTTTATTACAGCATGCCTGGTTAGGACAGTGTAAATTATGTAAACATTTGTAAGGGCTTATTAATAGAGATTAAAATAAACTCAAAGTTCTAGAAGCTGTAATTGACCCTTCGCAGAGCGTTTGATTGACAGGTGATCTGCCCATTCATAATGCCGAATCTCCCATTTTTGTCCGACAAACAAATCAGACAGGAGAGTAGATTAACGTCAGTGGACTTGAACTTGAAAAATGGTGTGCATTCTTTCCGTGGTTAAAACAAGATACCTTCTGATGTTCTTTCATGTTTATTTCATGCTATAACTAGTAAAGAGAAAGAGATGATCGGTTCATGTGCCACTTGAACTAAGGCGCTACATGATGTGTGCGTGAGAGCGCCATGGCTTCTCGGACGTAGGAACAGCATCGGGTCTTTGCAAAGGGTCAATTGTGAACACTTTAGAACCTTTCACGTGAATCGTATTAGAACTTAATTGGACGTCAGGACAAGTGTTATGTGCAAATACAAAAAACTATCCTGTCCTGTTTTAAGTTGCAAAAAAGAAGGAACATTATACAAATTTTCCAATAAACATGCTTAAAAATGTCAGCGGCATGTGGAAAGAAAGATGAAATTGGTTAACTTTAAGCGATGTGTAATTGTATGCTAATTCAAAATGGTCAAAGTTGATATGGGTCAACCTGTGCACAAGAAACTGGGAGTAGCTTCGCTCCACAGAGTTTAATGCATTGGGAATTTTGACGTGAATCATGTGAGAAGGCCTTTAGATTTCATTCGACGGGATTCTAGATCTGGTAGTGAATTCTAGAGCAGCGGTTATGTAATCCCTTTGTTCTTATATAATCTCAAACAAATGTCTATTAAAATTCATGAGGAGACAATGAACCGTTTCAAGAGAGCATTTGTCAGTGGAACCAATGAGGCAGTTACAATCAGGAAGTGGCTTTTGCTTTGAGTAAATAAGATTGCTAAAGTTTGATTTCATTTCTTTTCTTGCTCTACAAAGTTGATGCTGTAGGTGAGCTGGTGTCCATTGTCCCAGGCGTACAGAACCTTCTCTTTTGGGTTGTAATCGACTTGTGTGGTGAACCCGTATTCGTTAATGAACGGTAAACGCGGTGACGCCTCGGCCCCCGTGAGCGTGTCGTATGCATACGAAACCTCCCCTTCCCGCTGATTGTAAATGTCCACCGCGTACAGGACGCCACATATTATGAAGCAGTTCCCGAACGAATTTCTTCGCAGTCTCGTCCTCCACGTGGTCTCCTTTTTGACAGACAGGTCATTGAGATCTAGTTTACTGACTACAATGACCTCGGCCTGTCCGTAGTCATCGTCAACAGATGGGTAAATGACCCAAAGTCCGTTCTCGTCCACGGCGAAATCGATATCAGAGTGGCCTTTCCACTTCCAAGGTGTGGTGTCTTCGTAGACGACATCGTGGAGCTGAGCCCAGGCGGCTACGAACCGTTGCTTGAGGTCGTATTTGATGATGTTCTTTGTGAAGGCACGGTTATAGTAAAACCCTCCTCTGTACACAACATGACCCGTTCCGATCCAGTTATAAGGCAGCTTGTACAGGTTACTCCAACGGCCTGCCAGGAAAAGAAAGAGAAGTGAATAATAAAAATAACAAACGTTCATTGGCAACAAAGTCCATTTTCTATTGTGTTGGGATTTATAAAGCACAGCTCATGCATAACTAGGGTTGCAAAGGGGTGGAAAATTTCCGGGAAATTTCCAAAAATCCCTGGAATATTCAAAAATATCTTGGAAAGTTCCCAAAATTTTGGGAATGTTTCCGAAATTTACTGGAAATTTTCCACGTTTTTGCAACCCAATGCATAACAAGTCATGTTCAAACCAAGCAGTTTTCTATTGGATACAGTCCATGTCACTCAACTTGAACCCATTGTGAAATCTGCATGGGCAAATGTTTCAGCCTCAAGCAAAACTCCCAGTTGCATAGATTACTATTGGATTACTAACTGGATTTTGCATGCCAAAATTCACAAAACAACAGTAAATGTGACCTCACCCTAACATAAACCCACATTTTATGGAGGAATTTTAAATGTAAAAAGTAGATTTTAAATGCAACATAGATAGATAGATACATTTTATTTTTTTTATCTATCTATCTATCTATCTATCTATCTATCTATCGCTGTTTTTCCAAATATACAAATAAGCAATTTTTTCCGCTATGGTAATCTTGCTTGTCTTGCCAAGCGAGCCATAACTGCCACTGTTGCCCCCTAAAAAATTCAGTGTATGACTCCCCTAGCTCTGTCTTAAAGGGGTCATATGATGCGATTTCAAGTTTTCCTTTCTCTTTGGAGTGTTACAAGCTCTTG
>NW_015537939.1:4047082-4057855 GCF_001515605.1 Sinocyclocheilus anshuiensis | reverse complement strand
GTGTGTGTGTGTGTGTGTGAGGGGAACAGGGTCACATCACAGGAGAGTGAACTGCCTGTCAGAAATCATAGCACGTCAGCTGTCTTAACTGCGGCTTGTGTACTGGATCATCACTGTGTCTGTCACGCGACTCTGTTGCCCTTTCGGGCTTGAACTGATGGTAAAACTAACGACATTATTAACTGTCTTGGTATTTACTTTGAAAGCTTAAAGCTCGTGATTATGGTAAGGGGCGTTACATTTCCGACGCGTGCTTGTGGTGATCGATCAATCACAATGCACTGGGTCAGCTGGCCAATCAGAGCAGACTGCGCTTGTCAAAGGAGGGGGCTTTGTTGAAAACAACTTGTTTGAGAGAGGCGGGGCATAGAGGACCTACAATAATGTACAGTATTTGAAAAATGATGTGTTTTTTGAACATTAAAGCATGTCAACATGTTCTGTTACACCAAATACACAAAATAATGATCTTTAAAATAGCATCATATGACCCCTTTAACAGGAAATATTTTTAGAAGTATATTAATACCAGTCTAAACAGGCACACAAACACACACTAAAATCAACTGTAACATCTTCCAAACTCTTTCTCTTGTTCCAGGGCCAGACTCACACACAGACATATTCACTGAGCAGCACACACTCTCAAGCACAGACATTGACACCATTCACACTTACAGTTATTCAGAAATCCAAACCTCATCCAAAGAAAATCCCTATCATTGTTTACTAAAAACAATATGAAGACCTTTTAATTCAAAACACTCAGTGTCCTCTGTGAATTGACCTTAGTCACACAAAAGGTATTACCTCAGTTGTCTTTCATAGTGTCTCTAGACAGCTGCATTCAATTAATAATAACAGCATTAAATATGAATTATCTTACACACCCTGTTTAAAGTTGTCCAAGTTCCGAAACTCCACAAGGTTGTTGCCGTAGTAATAGTTGGTGATGTAAATTTTGGAGTCCTTGGTGGCGGGATCCTTCATCCATGCGCCCTCATTTCTCCCGTAACTGTGCTGTTTGACCGGCAGATCAACGGAGGCCAGCGTCCCTTCACAGCTGTGCTCTTTAACTGCCAAAAAAACATCAACAACTGCACCAGGATGCAACCACATCGATTGGATGAAGAATTTTAATTTGCTCATTTTTATTCAAAGTTTAGTTTTAGTTACATTTACTTTGCATTGTTTCATTTCAGTTTACATTGTTTTTAAACTAATATATTTTTTGTCTCGTTTTTAGTTTAGCATAATTTTTGTTAAAATTTTATTAAATGTCTTTCACTGTAAATATACAATCCAATCTCACAGGAAAACATAACTATTTTAGAAGGTGTTGATTGCATATGAATTTTTAGACAATTTTTATGCGTAACGGCATAATCAGATCATATGAAAACTTAGGAATGAGATAAATTCAACCGAATTAGCCATCGATTTAACAAAACATTAAATATTTATGAATTATCATAAGATTGTGTTGAAATCTACCGTACCTGCGATGTATGAGTTGTTGCTGGTGTTGTCCAGCACTAGTGCAATGGTTGGAGCCGGTCTCTCCTCTCTGTATATTGTTCTGCTAGTTGTTGTCGTCCTCTGGGTTGTTGTTGTTGTGGGAGGAGTGGTTGTTGTTATTGTCATGGGTACAGTTGCCGGGGTTGTCTCTGTTGCTAAGGTGTCGGGAAATATGGTACTTTCCTCTTCCTCTACCTCTACCTCAAGCAACGTGTCCGTTTCATCAGGTCTCTCTTCATATGAAACAAAAACAGAGAGTAATTAAAATCGCCTCACATTTCACACTTAAATTAAACACTGAAAACAGAAACTGAGCAGCAAACAGTTTCAACATTCATAATAAGAAATGTTTTTTGAGTAGCAAATCAGCATATTAGAATGATTTCTGAAGGATCATGTGACACTGAAGACTGGAGTATAATGACGCTGAAAATTCAGCATTGCATCACAAAAATAAATGACATATACTCAAATAGAAAACAGTTATTTTAAATTGTAAAAATATTTTCAAATATCATTGTTTTTTACTGTATTTTTTTATCAAATAAATGCAGCCTTGGTGAGCATAAGAGACTTCTTATAAAAAAATCTTAATTATTCCAAACTTTTGACCGGTATTGCATATGACTTGGCAAATTCTGAAATAATAGACAAGAGCCAAGCACAGACCTATTTATTTCCTACACCTGCGCTGTGTGGGTACATGAAGTCTCTGGAAACATTGTAATGCCAATAAAACTTGTTGACATGTCAAAGTTTGAGTTTTAAATCCGTTTCTACACCAATTACTCAACACTTCCAGGACAAGATGACTTGCATCTAAAAACAAAGTATTTATAAGTTGACGTTCGAGTGAGTATTTTGCCAAACTGCTCTCCACAACAGTATGAACACAACTGGTTTCTCATGTTTAGCATATAACACGCTCGATCTCACCAGGGTTGGTCATATTTACTGTGGTAGTGCACCTGCTGGGGTGGCACGGGATTGTGGGAAAGCTATATTTACGAGAGACTGGATTCGATTACTGTACATTAGATCACAGGGTGGGACGACGAAAATAAATCGCATTTAATAGTAAAAGTAATTTATGTTTATTAGAACATATTTACTTGACTTACGCTTGGTCCGCCGGCTTTTGTATTGGCTTTGCATTCCTGTCAGGACAGATCATACTGAATCTCCATCACAGCTCTGGTATACATTATCTTAAACCAGTCAAACAAATCCAGCCCAATGGCCAAGAAACGCTAACAAAGTTAAATAGACCTTAGTCTGAGGAGATGTCATATTCAATTTGACGTGAACAAAGACAAGGCTTCTGAGGTACAGTTTGTTTTAACTGACGAAACACACATTTTTATTTTTTTTTACAATGTTAGCTGACAATAAACATTCAGTGGATATAAAGCAGAGGCGGACAAAGTACTCAACTCCATTACTTGAGTGTACACAATTTAGCAAAATCAGACAATATTGTGTCTAATATATACCACAATATTAACTTCTTATTATGGAATTGTTGTAAACAAATATCACATTTGCAGCTGGTCAGTGTTCAAAAAATGCTGGGAAATCATTTCATGTAGCCCTACAAGAGTGATGACTTTCTTTTTTTCAGACAGTTTATCAGTAAAGTTTTAGAGAAGAAAAAAATCACCCACTGACTTTCAAAGCTGCTACAGAGTAACGACTTTCTACTTCGAGGACCTTGATAGAAATGTAGTGGAGTGAAAAGTACAATATTTGTCTTTCAAATGTAGTGAAGTTAAAGTCATAAGTTCCCAGAAAAAATAATACTCAAGTAAAGTACAGATACTCAAAAAGTGTACTTAAGTACAATACTCAAGTAAATGTACTTAGTTACTGTCCGCCTCTGATATAAAGCATAGGTTATGAAAATTAGAAGTGACCTAAGATCTAAATACAGATAGAGATCCATTTAGCGAATTTTATGCATTCCCTGGGAATCAAAACCATGACATTGGCATTGCTACAAACATACTCCAATGTTTCGAAAAAGTGCCAAAGAACATTAAATATAAAAAAAATCATAATGATTCAAAAAGGAAGTGTTCCTTACACACTTGTTGACATTCATCAAGTAAGTCAAATAAAAAATAGCATCTAATGCTGTGTTACAGTACATTCAGTTTGGAAAGTCAGAAATTACAACTTGGAAATATACAATCAATTTAACCCACATTGGATTTTTAAATTGCTCAAGACACTGATTAAAATAACTGTTTTTTTTTCTTTCTTGAAATTTTGTAACTTTTTCTCATTTAAGGTCATGAATGTGCATGCAAAGTTTCAACACATAGATGTGTTTTGGAAAGGATGTACAAATTTGGTAACATCAGTTCTGTTGGGGTCAGATTGACTTACCATTGGTTTCCATTCAATGAATCAAAAACCAACACTCTGAAAAACAGCAAAGAGTCCAGTAAACAGAACAGAAACAGAACACCTTTATTGTAGCTTGTTAACGGCTAAAACATGAAACGCATAAGAACTTATCAAATTTAAGACTCAAAATGCACTCAAAATCACCCACAGAGAATTTGCAAAAAGTCTGTGAAATTGTGTTTTCGGTTGTAGTTTTTTGGATCTCGATTACTGTAGTCTGCTGCTCTGATAAGAGTTTGAAACCCCATTTTACCTTTTTACCAAGGGTTTGAGAACCAGACATAAATCGTACAAATGGTGATAAATACTATCTACAGTTACACTAAGTGCAAATAATGTACTATTTACACTAAGTTGTAGTTATTTGCACCTCAGTGTGCAAATAGTCACTGTAGTAGTGATATCAAAAATAAATAAACATATAAAAGTTTGTTTGTGTGTCTTTGCAGCTAATTTTAAACAAAAAGATGTGGGTAAACACAACCGGGGTTCATAATCTCACATCTTTTTTATTGTTTTAGTCTGACAAGCTGCAATAGAGGTTTTTTGCTTTTTCATGACTCTGACATGTTTTTCATACTATTGAATTGCCATATTGTTGAATTGCATGGAAACCAATGCCAACACAAAAGCTGTGCTCTGATTTTCAACATCATGCAAATAAAATGCATTATCACTTGACAAAATCAAATGACAATTAAACATTTTAAGCAAACATTTGCAGAGAAGTGCATTAAAACTGTATGTGATCCTATTTTGATAATCATACACCTGCAAATCAAAAGTGTCTTTACACAGCGTCTCTAGGACTCAAAGCACTGTTCTTAATTTTACATTTTATCCCCAAATATCTTTTTATATTGTTAAATATCCAACATCCAACTTTAAATGGTATGCAGAATAAAACCTACAGATTTGAAGATTGGCACAGTGGCACATTACTTACAACTCAACCTTATTTTGGGTTTTTATCTGCAAACCAAAACTGCAATGTGAGACGTTTCCAAAGTGCTAGTGTACGGACTAATCTAAGGGCCATTCGTTTACAGTAATTTATGCTTTAATCAGATTCCCTGTGATTGTATCTAATGTGCACCAAAATAGTCAGGACCCAATTTGGGAAGCAGCGATTTGGTTACGCCTATGGATAACACAAGATTAGATCAGACCGCATTACATGTCACTATAGACGCCATTGATTGAGCTGCTTTCAGAACCCTTATTGTATAATTCAAAGAAAAAAAAAACAGTGTTGCCCCAGTCACAAACGGCGGTAACCATGGAGTCCGTCAGGCAAGAGGAACCCATCTAGGACTTAAACAGGAAGTGAGGCCGCCTGCCCAAAATGAATAGAAACACTGTTGAATTGGAGACATTTGGCTGTTTTTTGTAGAAACCCTGCAGCCGATATGAATGTCATGCGTGCATCAGAAACTGAAGCTAATTCATTAGTGCATGTCAGCTGTCATTTCAGACTCTAAAGTCACTCTCTGGCTGGCGTCCTACACTAGTATCCTGTTAATGTGAGTGCTGGATCATCAAGTCCCAAGATCCTGAGATCCAGTTTTACTGTGAGATGTTCATTATGTGAGACTTCAGTGTGTGTGTACTCGGCTATAGTTTAGGGCCAAAAACATCCCAAAAGAGACAGAAATCCAAAAAACCTCCCTTTGAGGACATTCAAGGACTTCCTCAATTGGGAAACTGAATCAAAATAACTTAATTTGAAACCGTAGATGCAGTTGTTTTGGTGATCAGGTCAAGTTTTATTTTAGGGTTAGAATTAGCACTGGTAATATTTATAATTAGCTTTTTATAAAATCAACACACATCAAGGGTATTAAATAGCAAAGTGTATATGTGTGTGTAATGTGTAATATTTCAAGGTTCTTCAGCTCACCTGGCAGATTTGCATGTGGAAAAGTGTCTATGTGTTGTTGTGGGTATTATGAAAGCTTATGGAAGCTTATTTCCATCTTGGAATAAAAATGTAAAAAAAAAAATCTCACAATTCTGACATTTTTCTGAGAATTACGAGTTTATATCTTGCAACTGTAAGAGTTTACATCTTGCAATACAGACTTTTTTCAGTTTTTAACATCTCATAATTTTTACGTTTTTTTATCTGAATTCTAACTTACATCTCACAATTCTGTTTTTATTTTATTTCCACCACAGAATAAAAAAATAAAAATATAATTGTGGCTTTTTATCTCATAATTCAGACTTTTCTTCTCAGACTTGCAGGTTTATGTCTTACACTTCTTTATAATTTATATATAAATAAAAACAATGAATTGTGAGATATAAACTATAAGAATTGCAAGGAAAAAAATGTCTGAATTGTGAGACAAAAGGTTATTCTGTGGTGGAAATAAGCTTCCATATGATACAGAGAGTTCATTTCACAATTTATTCTGCTCTGAACTATATACTTACATTTGATAACAAATGGGCAGGTTTGTGTGTGTGTGTGTGTGTGTGTGTGTGCATGAGTCCCCATATTAATAATTGTATGCCAGACCAGATCCTTGTCATACTACCAGAAAACGTTCGCATTTTCAACAGATGAAGTGGTTTATTGTCTGTTAGTTTATTGTGTATTAGTTTATTGACTGTGTGGATATGAATGTGTGCACATGTGTTTTGGGTGATGAGAGTGTGTCTGTGCTAATATCGAATTAAGTGTGTGTCTGGATTGGCGTGGATACAAGCAGCTGTGCTTCTGGGGAACACAAAGGAAACAAGTTTGTCTTTATAAGAATGTGTGTTTCTGGGTGTGTGACATATTTAAACTTTTGTGGGCAAAACTGGTGAACATCTGTCCCCACAATCTGACTAAATCTGCTAGTATCTCAAAGAATTATAATGTATTTAATAAATGCCGGTTCGGTTTGTATATATAGAAAATAATTGGCTGTGTCTTACCTTTTTGGTTGCCTGTCTCATCAGTTTTTGTGGCTTTATAGTATGTGATTCCTCGGATAAGTCCTGGCTGGTTCTGTGAAGGTTTGGTTTTACTGGGCAGTTCTGTTTGCTCTGGTTTACCAGGTTTGTTTGGTTTTGCGGTCTCTTTCTTCGGCTTGGCCGGCTTTTCCTTCACTGGCTTTGGTGGAGGTTTCCCTTTTTCTGGTTTCTTTGCTGGAAACTTTGAAGCATCTTTGATATTTGTCCCCAGTGTGTCCTACAAACATAACACATGTCTAGCTCAACAGATGTTAGAGATCTCATCCTGAAAACTCTGTGAACACTTACATATACTGTATGTAATCATATACGGAGTGTCCATTTTCACTAAGTGCAAATAGCCTGCCTTATTGGCAGAGGGCATTTACACTAACTCCACCCACCAACTTGTGATTGGGGTACTCAACACTACAAAATATGGCCGTCAAACCTCAGCTCCAGTGGCGTAGATGTTAAATCACGTACCGTAGTCTTTTTGACGTGATCGACTCGGGTTCAAATCCGCCTTTTGCCGAACTATTTTTTCTCCCTTTTCAAATCTCATATCACACATCGCAATAAATAAAAAATTTATTTTCAATAAAAATGAAGGAAATAATCAAAAAGTTGAAAAAAAAGTATCGGGTAGGCTTTATTGTCCCAATAAGGTGGCATGCATTTAATAATTTGAATTAACATTATAATTTACACTCAGTACGTTATTATTGCATACTGTACTACAATACTGAGGTGCAAATAATTGCCTCTAGTCACAATAAGTAGCATAAATAGACTGCTATTTTAACATAGTGTAAATAGAATCTATAGCTATTTGCACTTAGTGTAAATAGCATATCACTAAAAAATACTGCTATTTTCTCTTAGTGTAAATAGAATCCATCGCTATTTGCTCTTAGTGTAAATAGCATTTAATTACACTTAGTGTAAATAGCCTCTATCGCTAGTTGGCCGCTGCCAGTTATATAAGTATGTCTCATTTTACAAATGCACACAGTATGCATATTTTCTATATACTACCAGAGCACATTCTGCAGTGAGCTCAAATCTGATTTCCTGCATAGCAAATTAACTAGAACAATAATGTTTATCTTTTTAACATAATCTATTCAAATGGCTAAAGTCAGAGATGAAAGGTCACGACCCTTACCTGAACTTTGCTTTTAGGGCCCGAGGCGGTGGAGTCTTTCTGCAGCAGCTGAAGGCCCAGATTGGACAGCTCTTTCTTTATGCTCATCATGATGTCAGAATGGTTCTCGTACTGCTGTAGCTGATTGGTCAGAGTCGCCACACTGTCTCTCACAAAGTCATTCTCCCGAGAGAGGTTCATCTTTATCATCTGGGTGAGATGCACAGCTTTAAACCACACAATTGCCCTAAATATATTTGTACAAACAAATGCACCCACATCTAAATATATTTGTATAATTAAATGTATCTGCATAAAACTTAAATGTTCATCTTTCAATTCAACTTTTTACTCAAATTGTTATGCTGATAATACAATGTAATACGCTACCATTGAAAAGTTTAGGGTCTTTGAGGTTTTTTAATGTTTTTTTATGCTTATGCTCACCAAGGCTGCATTTATTTGATCAAAAATACAGTAAAAACAGTAATATTGTGAAAACGTATTGCAATTTAAAGTAATTGTTTTCTATTGTAATATATCCTAAAATGTAATTTATTCTTGTGATGCGAAGCTGAATTTTCAGCATCATTACTCCAGTCTTCTGTGTCACATGATCCTTCAGAAATCATTCTAATATGCTGATTTGCTGCTCAAAAACATTTATTATTATTATTAGTGTAGAAAACAGTTGTGCTGCTTAATATTTTGAAGGAAAATTTTATACGAATGATGATAATGTGATACATTTTGTTTCAGGATTCTGAAAGAACAGCATTTATTTGAAATAACATATTTTTGACATTATAAATGTCTTTACTTTCTTTATTTTGACTTTTGGGCTATTTAATGCCTTCTTTCTGAATAAAACTATTAATTTCTTTCATAAACAAAATGATCTTACTAATCCCAGAAATGCAAAACAGAAGCATTTTCACTATTGGTCTTAGACTATATAACTAAGGTATTTGATAATGACCCACATTGTACATGCAGTAAATCTTTCGCAGTGCAGATTTCTAGCCCAGCTTTACCCGATAATGAGCAAAATTTTATTGGAAATAAAAACAGAGTGCATAAGTGTGACTATTACATGACTGTGGTTTTGTCCTTTGGACATTTCCTCTCTCTGCCCTGCTCTTTCTTACACGCACATTATTTCCCCATCCCTCAAGCCAAAGTGGAGCGGTATAATAATAACTTTAGCCAGAGCATTGTGAGTAGCTACAGAATGTCCTGAGTCCAGTTAAATCCAGCCACGGCTCATTAATGTTCACATGTGTATGTTCACACGCACTCAGTAGTACTATCACACTCACCTCCTCTAGGTTATTCATTTGAGACACCACCTTATTGATGTACGAGTGAACTTTGAGAAGGTCCATACTGAAGAGAGTACCTTCCAGAAGGTCCACCATGGACTGCAGCTGCACACAAAGAAACAGACTTTCAAACATGGAAACTTAGTTTTGGAGGTTAACTAAACAGCATGGATTTCATGAATTGGCAATAATGTTAGCAGTTTGTCATGTCAGTGATTGACAATAGTGATTAATATATTGCTACTAAAAAAATAAAGGTTCTTTATTGGCATTGATGGTTCCGTGAAGAACCTTTAACATCCAAGGAAACTTTTCATTCCAAAAAGGTTCTTTTTAGTGGAAACCTGTGGAAAGATGTCCTTCATTGTAAGAAAAAAATGGTTCCTTTAGGAAATGTTCCCTGAAAGGTTCTTTGAAGAACCAAAAATGGTTCTTCTATGGCATCGCTGCGAAAACCCCCTTTTAAAACCTTCCCAGCTAACAAAATATGTTCAATGAATGTTTTGCTAACGTTATTTTTGAATGTTCTCTGAATGTTCAAAATGTTTTAAAAACTTTTTCTTGGTTATATATGAACATTAAGTAAACATTCCATTTTATCATTTTTCAAACATTAAGGGAATGTTACTTTTGGATGTTCTCTCAACATTCTAAAACAAGAAGTTACATTTAAAAACCGTTAGTCAAACGTTTCAGGAAAAAAAGTTCCATTAATGATTTATAAATAACTTTTAACAAACATTCTATCATTGTTACTGGAAGAACATTGGTTTATGACTTTGAGAGAACCTTGGCAGAACTTTAGCCAAAGTTCTGAGAATGTTCTCTGTTAGCTGGGTTTATTTTTAAGAGTGTAGACCAGAAAAAAAAAACTAGTTTGGATTTAAACTGTTTTTTAAACAGGAAAAAGATAAACAGTAGTGCTGTGTTCGATACATCGATATGACGATGTATCGTCACAGAGATTTGACGATACGAATATCGATACAGCTGTTGCGGCATGTGCGCTGCAGTGGACCGCGCTTAATTTAAATACAAGAACAGCGTTTAAAACGGAGTAGAAAAGGATCGTGATACATATCGTATCGTGACTTTGCTGGTGATACACAGCCCTAATAAACAGGAGAGCAATTTCCTCATATGCTTATTGTTGACGCGTGCTGCAGAGAGTTCAGTCGTGTAACAGCTTGACTGTCATGGTTATTTACGGCTTCATGTGGCATCAACAGATATGAAGAAACTGCAGCAAAGTCAAAACAGAGCCACATGTTTGGAGCTAAACAGCACAAGATCAGCAAATGTTTGAGGTGCAAATATATTAAAACCATTGTGTTTAAATACTGCCTAAAGGTTGCTGAATGATTTTGAGGCCTTTAGCAGAACCAAATCTGGCAGGATTGTCATGTGGCTCTGTGTGTGTGTGTTTGTGTG
>NW_015537939.1:4045834-4046755 GCF_001515605.1 Sinocyclocheilus anshuiensis | reverse complement strand
GTGAACCAGACAGGAATGGTGTAGAGGAACGAGGACAGGTGCTATAAAAACACACTTGCACACATGTGTGCCACATACATGAATTCTGCCATCCAACATTCTCTAGTGAATAAGTGTGCTGTTAACCTCAAAAAGAGCAATCCCTTTCCTGCTTCTCTTCAAGTTATGTCACAGTTGTGCATCAGTAGCATTTCAGTAATGTCCAAACACATTACCCAGGTAATAATAATATATTCTAAGTATGTTTTAATAATGTTAGCTGGGTGCTTTGAAAGTGCATAGTGATTTTTGTTCACATTAAAGGGTTAGTTCACCCAAAAATGAAAATTGGCTTGTGTTTTACTCACCCTCGAAGCATCCTAGGTGTATATGACTTTCTTCTTTCAGATGAATCCAGTCGGAGTTATATTAAAAATTGTCCTGGCTATTCCAAGCTCTATCATTGCAGTGTTGCAGTTGAACAGTTCTCAAGTGGTCAAATAAAGCACGCGCATCCACAATAAAATGTGCTTCACACGGCTCCGGGGGGGTGAATAAAGGCCTTCTGTAATGAATCCATGCGTTTTTGTAAGAAAAATATCCATATTTCAAACGTAATAAACACTTTTCTCTTACTTCCGTTATCTTTCATACGCGGAAGGCGTTCCGGCGGAAGGCGTATGACGTATGCGCAGCGCACGCACCTCTGAGATTTGCTAGTCTCGCAAGTTTGTTTACAGGAGCAAAGGAAGCAAAGTTTCCTTACTTTAGCAAAGGAAAACCAGTCTCCTCTTGGTTTATATCGAAATCCTCCGACATTTTTCTTTGCAAATCTTCGGTTTGCACTTCTAATTCGTGACCGGCGTTTTGTTTTGTTCTCTCTCCGCATTCGTCACTAATCACGCAACACCGCGAATCTTACGTCATCCGCCAGAACTGCTT
>NW_015537939.1:4036870-4045554 GCF_001515605.1 Sinocyclocheilus anshuiensis | reverse complement strand
CATTTTTGTTTGCAAATCTTCGGTTTGTACTTCTAATTCGTGACCGGCGTTTTGTTTTGTTGTCTTTCCACGTTCGTCATTAATCACGCAACGCCGACGTGCTACGTCATCCGCCAGCACGGCTTCCTCATATGACAGTTGGCAGAAGTGATATAAAAGTGTTTATTACATTTGAAACATGGATATTTTTCTTACAAAAACGCATGGATTAACTACAGAAGGCCTTTATTCACCCACCCCGGAGCCGAGCTTTATTTGACAACTTGTGGACTGTTCAACTGCAACACCCGCTGACTGCAATGATAGAGCTTGGAATAGCCAGAACAATTTTTAATATAACTCCGACTGGATTTGTCTGAAAGAAGAAAGTCATATACACCTAGGATGCTTCGAGGGTGAGTAAAACACAAGCCAATTTTCATTTTTAGGTGAACTAACCCTTTAAGTTATGAAAACTTTGCTGAATGTACAAAACATCCAGTTTTTTTTTTGTTTGTTTTTTTTATATATTTTACCTTTTTTTTTTCTTGGTTATGTGAACATTAAGGGAACATTCCATTTTATTATTTTGTGAATGTTACTTTTGAATGTTCTCTGGATGTTCTGAAAACGCAGTAACATAGGACAGATGAATGTCCAACTAAATTATATTGCATACGTTTTAGAAAAAACATTCCAACGATTTAGGTTTCTAAAGACTAAAGATAACTTTGAAAGAACGTTAAAGATTGTTAAAATGCAATGCAAACATGTACAATAACAGGTTAAAGTTATACAGCAGAGTATCGTTAATGCAGAATTTGATTAATAGACCAATAATGTTTAAATGAGTCAAGTTGTAATTTTTAGCCTGCATCTGTGACATTTACATAATAAAAAAAAGGCAAATTTTAGGCCATCAATACAAAAAATGTACCATGGTTTTACTAAAACTAACTGTAGTAACTATATATTTTTTTGTAAGTAAATATAATGCAAATTCATCATATTCATTTTTATTACAACTGTGGCATTTATATGTAGTAATAGTTTTTAAATGTGTTTACATTTTTACTTTATTTTTTTACTTTTTAAATTTTATTTGACTTTTTTCCATTTTACAATATAATTATAAAGTTCTGCAGTTACATACTGCAAAAACATTTAGCTTAATCAGTATTTTTGTCTTATTGTTCAGTAAAATATCTAAACATAAAATTAAATACATTTACTCAGCAAAATTGCTTAAGATAAAAACGTTTTTTAGAGAACATCTAATATGTATATATATATTTTTCTTGCTTATACCATTTTCAAATGACTGATGTTTATTCTTTAAACAAGAACAAACAATTTGCCAGTAGGGCATGAAAGAACCTAAACTATGGTTATCATGCAAGAACTGTGGTACATTTGAATAAGATTTGTGTTTTAAAAGTAAAAAGTGAACATGGCCTACCTTGAGCAGTTCTGGCGCCTGTTTCTTGAGTTTTTCCATCTTCCATTCGTTCTCGCAGGGGTTGAGAGAGGAGGGCGGAGCCGTGCAGGAACATTTACAGTCGGCTCCGGAACTCACCGTCTCCACCGTGTAAAAATCCTCCACACGCACACTTCCTGTCCGCAAGCGAGCGCATGCGTCCCGGGTCAAAGGCCGCATGATGCACTTACAGCGGCAGTCGGATCCCTCTGATGTCATGCGGACTTGTTCCTCCCCGAAGATCTGAAAGGGAAATAGATAGAAAGCGAAGGAAATTTCATCATGACCTACTTCAGTGTCACTTCCGTCAAAACTTTACACACTTTAGTTCTCTGTAGAGACATGCAACATTAAAATGTCCTAATTCAGTACAGGTCAGTCTCAATTTAACCTGAGACTTGAGTTTATTGATCATTGCTTTTAACGGCTGTCTTCCTGACATCAGATATGAAAGTTTGAGGTCAAGAGGTCATCAGTGCCACACAACAGAATTCAGCCACATGTGCCACAGTGACCTACGACCTCTCCTCCTTCCCAGCTCCACGTGTCCATCATTACTCAATTACTAAAATGTCATCAGTGTCAAGTCATATGGTGAATTTAACCATATAAAACCCAAATCCTAAAACACAGAATCTTTTCTCAACCTTTCAGCTTCAACAGGCCAGCCTAAAATCAACACGGTCGGTGTTAACAAGAGTAAATCAGTCACATGAGCTGTAGAATACACCATCTTTAAGGCTACAGAGTTACCGTTCATCTGTCTTCTAGGCCATTATTGTCAAAGGACTGAGTGGAAAACAAGCAGATGGTTTCAAGAGAGTGACCTTTGACCTCTGAGAACAGAAAGCCGGATCATACAGAGTGTGTCCTAACTCAGATCGGTTTAGATAATGTGCAAGTTTAAAAGCACTAAGTCAAATTCTTTCAGGTATGTATATGTGTGTGTGTGTGTGTGTGTGTGAGAGAGAGAGTGTGTGAGAAGGTTTAACATCTTGGCTTACTTATATCCTCTTCAGCAATTCTGAGATCTTCTCAAACGGCTGTCTTCCTGACATCAGATATGAAAGTTTGAGGTCAAGAGGTCATCAGTGCCACACAACAGAATTCAGCCACATGTGCCACAGTGACCTACGACCTCTCCTCCTTCCCAGCTCCACGTGTCCATCATTACTCAATTACTAAAATGTCATCAGTGTCAAGTCATATGGTGAATTTAACCATATAAAACCCAAATCCTAAAACACAGAATCTTTTCTCAACCTTTCAGCTTCAACAGGCCAGCCTAAAATCAACACGGTCGGTGTTAACAAGAGTAAATCAGTCACATGAGCTGTAGAATACACCATCTTTAAGGCTACAGAGTTACCGTTCATCTGTCTTCTAGGCCATTATTGTCAAAGGACTGAGTGGAAAACAAGCAGATGGTTTCAAGAGAGTGACCTTTGACCTCTGAGAACAGAAAGCCGGATCATACAGAGTGTGTCCTAACTCAGATCGGTTTAGATAATGTGCAAGTTTAAAAGCACTAAGTCAAATTCTTTCAGGTATGTATATGTGTGTGTGTGTGTGTGAGTGAGAGAGAGAGTGTGTGAGAAGGTTTAACATCTTGGCTTACTTATATCCTCTTCAGCAATTCTGAGATCTTCTCAAAAAACAAATGGAAACACATACATCATCACACCCTGCCAGCTTTGGTAATTTAAAGCGTGAGAAAGATCTTATTGCTTGATCGGCAAATCTGATAATGTGTTTATGAAGGGCATGTGGGTGATTTATGAGCTAACTATCTGTTTGAACATGTTTTATATTCTATTGCCCCACAATTCTATGCATGTTTGGATCTTTCTGAGGGATCAGTTTATTGACATACATGCCAATTTATTTAGAATATAATCAGCCAATGTCATGTCACCAATGGATGTACCGTCACCCTTTCCCAGCTATTATCTGGCATGTTTAGGATAGCAACCGAAGTCCAAACAAACAGAGGGCAAGTGTCAGCTGTGTTGTGCTAAAATAAGCGAATCCACTCTGATTTCCTCAGCAGGGATGCATTTCTTCCACTGAGATGCTGGCAGCATGACAAATCCCTGAGAATGATTTGCTATGTTGATAGAACTACTGGATATTGTAGTATTATTGTTATTTACACTATATAAACATTCTGACAGCACAATAAAAGTAGCATAGCAGTCTAAATGCACTATATTAAAAGTATTATGAAGTCATACAGCTTTGTGTGAGGAACAAATCCAATTAAAGTTATTATTGACTGAAAAAAATGAAAACAGTAATATTGTAAAATTTAAAATAACTGTTTTCTATTTGAATATGTTTTAAAATGTCATTTATTTCTATGACGCAAAGCTGAATTTTCTGATTCAAACTCTGATTCACACAGCAGCTGATATAACAACTGTGAGAACTCTGAAATGTAAACTTCACAAGGAGAGGACAGATAAACAGTGTTACATGATCCTTCAGAAATCATTTTAATATGCTGATTTGCTGCTCAAGATACATTTGCTATTATTATCATTAAAAACTGCCAATTATTTTTGTGAAAACCATTATACTTTTTTTCAGGATTCTTTAATGAATAGAAAGTTCAATAAAGTTATTATTGACTGAAAAAAATGAAAACAGTAATATTGTAAAATTTAAAATAACTGTTTTCTATTTGAATATGTTTTAAAATGTCATTTATTTCTATGACGCAAAGCTGAATTTTCTGATTGTGAAAACCATTATACTTTTTTTCAGGATTCTTTAATGAATAGAAAGTTCAAAAGAACAGCATTTACTTGAAATAGATATCATTTGGAGCATTAAATGTCTTGACTGTCACGTTTGATAAATTTTATGCATCCTTTTATGCAGAATACAAATATTAATATCTTTAAAAATAATCTGTCCATGCTGAATTATTAGTTCCATCTCTCTTTGTTGCCCCATATCAGCTGTGACAGTGACCACAAGGACTAACCGCCCATCACAGGTGCAGAATGATGATCAACATTGATCAGCGGAGCCAGACATTCTGTGCTTCATCTATATAAATACACAAACTCTGATTCACACAGCAGCTGATATAACAACTGTGAGAACTCTGAAATGTAAACTTCACAAGGAGAGGACAGATAAAAGTGGAAGAACATGAGTAATCCTTCTTATAGGTCAAATCCTCTGTAATCCCATGCGAGGAACCGGACTGGCTTTTTGGCCATCCACTTTCTACTCAGGTAATTTAGTCATTTAGCTATATACAGTATCAATATTTGATGTACTGCCAGGAATTAAGAAAAAAACAGAAGCATGTGAATTTTTCTCTCAAGACCTCCACCATCCATCACTAGTTCATACAGTCTTTCTCCTCTCGTTCCTACCCCTCCTCTATCACCCCTTGAGACTTCTTAAATTGGACTGACCCACTTTTAAGTGCAATTTGTTAAAGAAATAGTTCATCCAAAAATGAAAATTTGCTGGCCATCTAAGATAAATTTGTTTATAAAAACATCACAATAATCCACACCACTCCAGTCCATCAATTTATGAAAAGCTGCAGGTTTCTAAGAAACAAATCCATCAAAGAGGTTTTTAACTTCAAACCATTACTTCCCACTAAAATATGAGTCCTTTATCCATAATATTGCTTTCTTCAGTAAAAAAAAAAAAAAAAAAAAAAGTTGTCTCGTCTTAATCAGGAATGATAGATTTGTTTCTTCCAAACACACAGCTTTTCACTTCATAAAACATTAATTGATGGACTGGAGTTGTGTGGATAACCTGTGGATTATTGTGATGTTTTTATCAGCTGTTTGGACTCTCATTCTGACGGCACCCATTCAACTGCAGAGGATCCATTGGTGAGCAACTGATGTAATGCTAAATTTCTCCAAATCTGAAGAAGAAACAAACCCATCTACATCTTAGATGGCCTGAAGGTGAGAACATTTCTAGCAAAAATTTTGGGTGAACTGTTCCTTTAAGGAATGCACAAATATTACTATTGCTTACACTTGAGTTATGAGCGATATCTAGAGACCAGAATATAACAGACTTGACCAGTCAGCAACCACCTACAACACTGTGCTGAAAAAAAACACATCATTCTAGTAACCATATAACAATGCCTTAGCAACATCCTAGTATCACGGCATTGGGCTTTGCATGTGAAAATGTAAAAAAAAATAATAATAATTTTTAAGTTAAAGTAAAAACACTGACATTTTTCAACGGACTATCATTCTCTTATAGATTGTTTTCTCATGCTCACCACAGGTAACAATTTAGTGGAATGAATGAAACAAAAAAGAAATCCGACAAGAGTGAGGATTGGGGCCCTGTCGTTCTCTCCAGTGAGCCGTGACCTGTGATAAGTGCGGCTCCTGATGCATCATGACGTCTCCGTGTCGTTTTCTCATGTGCAGTTTTATTCTTGGGAAATCAACCGTTTTAGCCGAAGTGACTCGCCGCTCACACATCAGCCTTTCATCTGTCTGCCACAGCTGGAGGGCTTAAAGAAAAGCTTCCAATGAAGTGGTAAACACTTCTTGTTAGGTGCATTGTGAACAATTGAGGTGAAAAACTTCGAGGATGTCACCAAAAAATACAATTTATATTGTATTTTTATAATGGAATTATAAATGGATTATAATGGAAGGATACTGGAAATCTTCATGATGGATTAGAAAGCTGCTGTCTTGCAGCTCGCTGGATTTTTTATTTATTTATTTTTTCAGATGTCTCGCACTCTGTCTCTACTGTACGTTATTCAAATGCATGATTTAGGATGCAGAGGTCTGCTCCTGAAGATCTACCTTCCTGGGTTCAGTTCCAACTCTAATCAAACACACCTGTGAGTCGAGGTCTTATGGTTTACCTGAAAACGACAGGCGCCCTTAGGAAAAAAAAAAATAGAGCATTTGTGCTAGACAGCAATGAGATGAAATAAAGAACAAATGGAGACTTTTCATTTTAAGATCTTTCTCCTGAGAACAAAAAACATGTTTTCTCCTCTAGAGTTGGAGAAAGGTGCACTCAGATTTGTAAAAGACACCGATATCTGTAATCAAAGTCAGAGATCTCAATATGGACTCTCACATTTTTTTCATCAACTTATTTTAAGTGCAAAATATCAGGCTATACACTTTTTAACTGCGCTATAAAATAATAGGAGTTTCATTAGAAACATCTGACACATAGCTGATGCTAAAATAAAACACAGAGGATAAAAATTAGAGCAAATATTAGCTTTTTTGGCAATATTGGAAGCTAATTAAATCAGAGCTTATTTTTTCCAATTTAAACAAACATTTTCTAAACCAGGCAGGTCACAAATGTATTATTAAAATAGCTTGATGCCTCATTTTAGAGGGGTTATCTTATACTATATTAAGGTAACAGACAAAACGGTATTTGTTATACCAGCTATCAGTATTGTAGAAAACTCTTCAGGCAAAAATTAACAGATTTTGATGCACTATGTGGGGTGGAAACCTCTGGAAAACCATTAGGCAACATTTGAATGTCCTATTTTGTACTTAAGTAACTTAATATGAATATATTTTGTTTTCCTCAAAACCTTTCCGTCAGAAACCAATGGCAGTCTTGCAAAAAAAAAAAAATCTGATATCTTTATGGAAGTTGCTGAGAGAAGTGCCATTTTTGAAAAGCGTCTTGTGTGGTGTTCTTTTAATTTGAACATTAAAGGGGTCATATGATGCTTTTTTAAAGATCATTATTATCTATTCACGAACAGCTTGTAACACTCCAAAGAGAAAGGAAAACTTGAAATCGCATCATATGACCCCTTTAAGACTAATGAGCTGTGAAAGAGAGAAACCTCTGAGCAAGCGAATCTTCTTCAATGCAGGTGTATTAGATTATAGTTAGAACAGCACAGCACAAGCTTCAGAAGCAGGACTGAGCACCTGTTATTTTAGACAGTATTATGGTATTTTTCACTCACGACACGAACCCGAGACCTGCGCGCAGTGTGTGTGCCTGCTGAAGAGTTGAATCCAAACACTTTCAAAGCGCCCACCCGTGCGAATAATCATTTCAACTATAAAAACACCAAATCCCGCTGAACTGAATTGAACATGATGATTTTATTTTAAAAAACAAGCCATTCCATAGGCTAAACTTCCAAATGTCAAATCATCGTGCAGTGAGTCACATTTGAATGAAACTGGTATTTATAAATAAATAAAACTGACTTTTTATATGCATCTGAGTAAAAGAAATCGTGTTCTATATTTTTATAGTTCATGCATAAAACAATGAAACAACTACCATGATTACAGTGATGTTTGGTAATAAAAAGAAATCGTGTTCTATATTTTTATAGTTCATGCATAAAACAATGAAACAATTACCATGATTACAGTGATGTTTGGTAATAAAATCAGCGAAGAAAATATTTGTTTTGGCATGATCAGTTCTGCAATAACATACTGAATATGAGCAAATAAATGCAAAACACATTCTCAAACTTTGTTCTTTTCTTACCTTGCTCTGAGATGATACATGACTGGACATCATAAGCAAACACGCCACGAGCTCCACTATCCTCCACATCTCGCCGGTCTGTGAAGCTCCTCTGTGTGAATGTGTGAGATGTGCTGATGCGACTGCAGACTACAAGCCCAACGTCATCATCATCATCATCATTATCATCATCATCATCACCATCACCTCTCTCTCTCTCTCTCTCTCTCTCTCCCTCCCTCCCTCCCTGCCGTCTTAACGCAACGCCTCCATCTACTGGACGAGCAAATCCCTACAACAGTACGTATAAACATCATATGATTTTAATTGTGGTAAATTATATATAGGACTTCTTAAGATAAACTTAAGATCATCTAAGTGTACTCAACTATGCTATTTTGGGACTCCATGAATATTAACTAAAATGTGCTATTCTATCTCTGTATTTAAAAAATGTATTTAGTTACCACTTGAGTGTAATAGTGTATGAAAGATGGGTTCAAGTGTACTACAAGTGGAAACAGAGATAGTATGTTATATACTCATGTTCATGGTGGTTTCATGGATGCATCATATTCAAGGTGGTCATAATCCATCATATTCATGGTGGTTTCATGGATGCAGGGGCGCTGTAAGGGGGGAGGGGTGTTGGGGGTTAGGACGATTCTAAGGGCCCAATGGTGGGGGGGCCGCGAATCCCCCCCGCCCTCCCCGGAACCCGCTTTACCAAGGA
>NW_015537939.1:4017333-4036851 GCF_001515605.1 Sinocyclocheilus anshuiensis | reverse complement strand
TCTTGGTTGTTGAAGCCCTAAGACTGGCAAGAGCGGCTTTCAAATCTTCAATACTTATCTTGCTGGATCTGTCCTCTGCTTTTGACACGAGTAACCACCAGATCCTCCTGTCAACCCTATTGGGAAAGGGCATTTCAGGAACCGCACACCAGTGGTTTGAGTCTTACATCTCAGATAGGTACCTAAATTCATTACTTCAGACTTATGTGCCTCTAGAAGCTTGAGTTCTGCAAGTGAACATCGCTTTATTGTGCCATCCCAAAGAGGTACAAAATCACTTTCACGGACTTTTAAATTAAATGTTCCCTCCCGGTGGAATGACCTGCCCAACTCAAAAAAAACACATATCTTCCATCTTTATTTGACCCTCTAACTCTAGCAATCTCTATTCTTATTCTATTCTTTAATAAAAAAAATAAAAATAAAACTTTTAGACTTGCACACTATTCATTTACTAACTGCTTGTTTTCTTAAAAAAAACTAACACTAGCTTCTCTATTATTTTTCTATTCTATTCTATCTATTCCTTTTCTTTTTATTTATTATACAACTAACAAAAGCAAAAAAGACCTCTAACACTAGTTTGCTCTATTCTATCTCTTTTCTTTTTATTTATTATATAATAAAAAAAAAAAACCTTGCTACGTGTACTACGTTAAGCTAACTGAGACTTGTTATAGCACTTGCGTATAATTGCTCTTTTGTTGATTTTGATTGCTTCCATTGTCATCATAAGTCGCTTTGGATAAAAGCGTCTGCTAAATGAATAAATGTAAACGTAAATAAGCCTAATTAACCATGCAGGGTTCTATAACATGCATTTACGCTGCACTTACAAAACAACATTTTGACTTGAATTCAGATTGAAGTCACTTGAATCCTTTTATTTTATCAACGTGGAACACTCCGATTTTTATTCTTTTATGTTTAGCCTATTGGTTCTGGGCCTCTTGGCTTGACGTCAGACATTCTACAAAACCTCAGTGACAGGTGTATTGAAGTAAATGACCAGAGGGAGGGAGCAGAGGACAATAAAACTGTTGAATGAGATATGACATGAGCGGGTCTCTGTGATTCTGTTATAAAGTTTATAGTTAGTGTTTAAAAGTCTATCTATCCAGCCATCCATCTATCTGATGAACTCTAAATCCCAGATGGCGTCGCGGGGGCGTGTCGTCACGTGACCTGAGCAAGGTGTTTTCACGCTAACATGAGCGCTTGACATGAGCGCGCGGAGAGCAGAGGTCAGAGCTCAGATTGCAGGCGGACCGAGGAGAGAGACACGCTCAGTTCATCTACAGGAGGATGGAGGTGGAGAACCGACCCAACGGATTTGACTTCTCCAAACGGGACAAATTACTGAGCGCCGGTGAGTTTCTGATTCCCGTGCACAGTTATGCAGTCTCCGATGAAAATTGAGTTACAGTTCTGAATCTTGTATTATGCATGAGGGCATAATTCAGGCAAAGTGTATTGTTTTGCTTTCTTGTTTCTCAAATTATCCTTTCCAGATTTGTTTTAAATAATATAGCCTACTTTTAGAGCTTTCTCAATGGAACATTGTGCAATGTTAATGCAATTTGTAATTTGTTACCCGTGTATGGAGTAAATATGTGTGTAATGTAATGAATGGACGTATAGAGCTGGAGTTTGGGGACAGTGAGGTCGTTTAAAGCGCTGCTGAGGAATGTTTTTTTATATGCACGTCCTTGCAATGTTAATGCAATTTGTAATTTGTTACCCGTGTATGGAGTAAATATGTGTGTAAATGTAATAAATGGACGTATAGAGCTGGAGTTTGGGGACAGTGAGGTCTTTTAAAGCGCTGCTGAGGAATGTTTTTTTATATGCACGTCCTCGAGGAATCGTAAAAGATGAACTTTTGAACTTGAGCGAATCACCCTCGAGCGCCACAAAAACACGTCGATGACAACAAACAAGCAGCTGAAGCATTTGTAATCAGTGAAGATAAATCAATAGAGAAAAAATAACAAATTATATGTACAAAAATATGTATTTATTCATGAATTTACACTAGTTTGTTTAGAATATTAATAATTATAATATATTAAATATAAACGTTTTTTTAACTGGAAAAAATAGAAGTTGAATATCTTTGCTCTATTTCCTACTAAAGCCCATCTATGTTATTATGGGATGTGATGGCCCTAAGATCGTTCACTCCTAAAGGTTCTTTATCTTCATCTCTGATTTTTACCTTTAACATCAATGGAACTCTTCGCATCTATAAAAGGTTCTTTATAGTGAAAACAGGTTAAAATGTTCTTCACACTAATACAATTGGTGTTCACTGAAAGGTTCTTTTTGGAACAAAAATGGTTCTTCTATATCATCACTGTGAAAACCTCCTTTTGGAACCTTTTTTTTAAGAGTGTTGGAATAACACTGCAATTTACAATATAAAGACGTCACTGCATATTCAGGATTGGCATCCTGGATTGACAGGATTCAGCAAATGTGATCATTTATGTGACTCGGTAAAATGCAAAATAATGTGATATTAGCACAGAAAGTGTATGCTATGTCTCTATGTATCAAAACGTCCATGCTATGTAATTAACCAGTAGTTTCTGCTCCGGTAGAGTGGGCTCATGTCTTGACCCTCTGGATAGAGGTGTGTCAGATGGACGGGTAATAAGAGAATGATTTACCATTGCTGTCTGAAGAGAATGAACGATTATTGTTGGCGTAAATTATTCATGAATAATATTACACTACATCTATGGTGTAAGAGCTAGTATACCTAGTTTTATTTTTTTGCAACATGAAAATGTGAATCTGTTCGAGTCAGTCACAGGTTGAAGTATTTTATTATTTTTTTAATCTTAAATTTTACATTTTAAAATTTAGATGTTAAAACATGAAGTACATTAAGGAAACACACATACACTCTAAGATGACCAGCTTGTTTTTAGCGCACACAAAGGTTGCCAGAATTTCCAAATTTTACAGCTGTGTTTCCAGCATCTGTTTGGCACATATATGCACACACACATTCAGCAACTGTGGACAACACAAACACACACAAACCCAACATGACGGGTTTCATTTTTACAGAACCTGAAAGTCAATAATTCAACAGTTACATTAAGTCCAGCTGATGAGTGTTGCTCTAGAAACACTGGATTGGTCACTGCACATACCAGAATACAACTGTATAGTCAACAGCCTTGACCTTTCACTTCTGAGTGACCTTTCTACTCTCACTGACCTTACGGAACGGAAAACGAGAGAAGAAGGAGATGCCAATGTGTATTGCTTTATATGCGTTTTATATACATATTCACTATAAAAAGTATATGTTTTTTTAGTTATGTATATAAATTAGACTTTAAATGTCAAACTAAAAAAAAACAAAGGGTCAAATTTCCTCCACTACTAATACAATTACTGTAGGTGAAAGGGAGTTTGTGTGTGTGTGTGTGTGTGTGTGTGTGATTTGAGATTTTATCTTTAAGGTTGGTAGCCCTTCCCCCACAAATAAACAAACACGTCATAAACACATAAAAGATAAACTTTCTGTCCTCCCACCCTCACAGGGATCATAACCCCCCCTGCCCCTGGCCATTCCATGACCCCTTGTTTTGACCCTCTTGTTGCCATAGAAACCTTGACGGACATGTTGAACAGGTAGATTCATTCTGCCCCATGAGAGTTTTGGTTTTCCATTCATTTTGCTGTATAAACTGCATTTTTAAAGCATTGCATTTTGAAGGGATAGTCCAGGGAAGAATGAGAATTCTTTGAAATCTTAAGTCATTCCAAACCTGTATGACTTTCTTTCTTCTTGGGAAGACTTATTTTGAAGAATGTTTGTAAATAAACAGCTTTGGTTTCCATTGACTTCCATTGTGTGGACGAAAATACAGTGGATGTCAGTGGGAACTGAAAGGGTTTAGTTAACGACATTCTTCAAAATATCTTCTTTTGTGTTCAGCATAGGAAATTAAGTCATACAGGTTATGATCGACATGATACTGAGTAAATGATGACAGAATTTTCATTTTTTTGCTGGACTTTTCCTTTAAAGGTGTTGGATCTGTGTTTTCGATAATTTTTATAGATAACATAGCAAACATCTTTAAAAAAAAAATGCTTAACATGTCAGCTTAACATTTTCTCTTATTTTCTCATATTTGAACCAAATCTCATTTTGAATCAATTCTAAAACAACATGCAATAAAATGCTTCCATGCAGAAATTAAATATGATTCTATTGTAAATAAGCAACTAGATTTTTATAGTAGAAGCTGAAGAAAATACAAGTACAGTAGCTGATTCTGTGCAATAGCATGCAAATAGTTCTTAATAAATTAGGGATATGCCGGTATCAGATTTTCATGTTGCGATTAATTGCTAATGTATAATTATTCACGGTATTTAGAAGTGCCCACGATAACAATATCATGCATATTCATTACCGTGATATATCGCATTACCGAATACCGGCACAAGTGTATAATAAATAGATGCAAAAATAGATGTATAGAGTTAATGATACATGTAATCTGTGACATGATCTTTTCTGAGTGCAGAAATCTTAACTGTTTTTTACCCATTTATTGCTGAAAAATATGTCACATTAAGTTATTAGGTTGTTTGTTAAAACAAGACATTTCATGTGATTAAAACGCTCTTAAAAAGTTATTGGCACATGTTTTAATAGGAAATACTTATAGTTTTTCTGCTTCAAAATTTCTCATTGGAATCAGTGTGTTACTTGCTGTTTCTCTAATTATTTGTGATATTTACTAGCAGTTACTGAGTGCAAATTGTTTCCTAGCTTTTTTTTTTTTCAAGTAAATCCTAATCCACATTCTTCAGTGTACATAAATCTTACATTTAGGCCTGCATTTGTGTAGAGTGTAGATGACATGCGCGCACACACACACACACACACATTGTGATGAGCAGAGGTTCAGGGGGGTCGGCTGGGATCTCATGTCCTTGGATCTGAATGATGAAGCTATGGAAAATAAATGGATATTCAGGTTACATATCACTACTACATCTGTACAGCTCCCCTCCCGATCCCTCTTTCCTTCCATCAGCCAAGTGGAACTGAAGACATCTGGGCAGCCTCATCCCTCTCTTCTGCAGGCGGGGGGTGGGGTGTTGGTATGTGTGAGTGTGCTTTTGTATGCATTTGTCCCTATACCTGTGAGTATACATGCCATGTGACTGTGTGTGTGTGTGTTTGTCCTATGTGAATACAGATCATGCTGTTTTTTTAGCTTTAAACCTATTCCATTGCTTCTCGTGGACTCCAATTAATGATGTAAATTGACAGAGTGATATATCATGATATAATGAGCCAATATTTTTTATTTTTTATTTGTTTGTTTGTTTTGTTTTGAAACAATCTGCATCTGCCCAGAATGATTTCCGCTTTACAGATTCATAAAAGTCCATGTAAATTATGTATATGTGAATATTGATATATTTATATATTAATAATAAAGCATTTCATTTCCCATAATTAAATTGTAATTCACATTTTAGATAAAATACTCATTTATTAATAATAGTATCAGTATATATTTTTTATTTATTAAAAACATACATTTGCTATCATTAAATTGACATTTAAATTATAAAATGCATGTTTATTAATATCAATATATTTAACGTTATTTATAAAACATTTTTATTTTTCTGTTATTAAATTGATATTTAATTGTATATAAATACCAATTTTTTAAAATATTAATATTGATATGTTTATATTTCCATTTGATATAATTAAATTGACATTTAAATAGTACATCAAATACACATTTTTTTATATTAATATATTTATTGTTAATAAAAAAAACATTTCCATTTGCCATCATTAAATTGTCATGTAAATTGTATATAAAATGTACATTTATTAATATTAGTATCAATAAATTAATTTTTTAATAAAAAACATTTCCATTTGATATCATTAAACTGTCATTTAAATTGTATATAAAATGCACTTCTAGTGTTATTAATATCAATGTATTAAATTTTTTAAAAACATTTTCATTTACTATCATTAAATTATTATTTACATTTTGTATCAAATACATTTATTGAGCTTAATGTCAATGTGTATTTATTATTTATAGAAAACATTCATTTGCCATCATTATATTAATATCCCTAAATTGTCATTTTATAAATATTTTCAGTGACCACAAAGTATTTGCAAACTTTAAAGGCACAAAATGCTTGAATTCCATTGCTTTAGATTGAAAATATCATACAAAGTATAGCATTTATTTTGAAAAAAAAACAACTTTTTTCTTGTTTGAATAAAAACATTTCACAAAAAGTTTACAAAACAGATATACTGATATTCCTATTATAATTTATCAATTCTGGTTGTCCAAACTTTAGCGCAACATGTGAACGCCACTTGGTTTGATATTGTTGCTGTTAAATGGAATGATATTCAAACATTTTAATATCAAAACATCTTAAGTGTCCAAACCCTTTTTAGAGCCTCTGTATGTGTACATATAACTGAAAAACTCAGTTTGGTGAACCACTAAAAGCAGTATTAGCCACACTATATTGAGCAGAACTAACCCTAGATATTTTAACCTGTTTAAAATTGTCCAAAAGTGAAATACTTCAATGGTCAGAGGAGGTTCAGTGGGATGGAGTGAGAAAATGTGTGTGGCACAGAAGGCAGACGGTGAGTATTCATTACTGTAGCTCAATCCCAACGGCCTGCAGCCATCTCAGATATTAGATTATCTTCAAGGAGCCTGCGGTTGGTGGAGTGCGTGTGTGTTCTGCTCCACCATATGCCGTGGATAGCTGGAGCGTGTGTGTGGAGCCCTGCGTGTGGCAGATCAAAAATCCGCAGCTGTCAGCGAGCCGAAGAGATCACACTCATATACACACACACACATGTGCCGCTTTCTGAAGAGGTCGCTGAGGTCACGTCCTGAGGGACAGAAGTGAGAGGACTGGGCAGATGGGTGTGTGTGTGTGTGTGTGTGTATAAGAAGATAGATAGAGGAAGTGTTGTTTTAAGAAAGAGAAGAGGCTTTGTTTTAAAGCGCTCTTGATGTTCTGTGTGGTTCGATGAACTGCTGTGCAACGTTTAAGTGTGTCCATTATAAGAACATTTTAATGTTCCTTTCAGCTTGAAATAGATGATGATAATGGCTGAAATGCCAGCAAACTTATTTATTGAAGGAATTTAAAGGGATGGTTCACCCAAAAATGAAAAATGTACTCATCCTTGTGTCACTCAAAATTGTTAAATCTACTTATAATTGAACTCAATTTACCCTTCAGAAAAACAAGCTAGGAAAAGCAGCTAACTACAATTAAGGTATTTAAGTATAAATAATTTAGCAGCAATTATTTGGCACAAATCAACGAGGAACTCAACGACAGTTTTAGTATTAAACGAATTTACAAAAAAAAACAAAAAACTGGTTAACAAAAACTGAAACTATTAAAAATATTTGGTTAATTATAATAAAGCTGAAATAAAGTAAAATATATAAACTTGTAAAAACAGAAAAATATGTATATATGTATGCATGTATGTATGTATATATATATATATATATATATATATAAATATACTGTATGTATATATATATATATATATACATATACAGTGTGTATATATATATATATATATATAGTAGTATTTCAAAAGTAGTATTAATTCCTAAATAAACCCTAATTATTTTACAAACTTGGTTAAATTGGCAGGCAAATAATGCCACAATATCCAAATAGTCCTAAAACAAGTTCCATTTTATCTATGCAAAATTTAATTTCTTATTTTTTATTTTGATTATGCAGTGAAATGTGAAAATAGAACTCTAATGGTCATTATTAATCAGCTATCTGAAATCATTTCTATATATCGGTAAATTACTAGAAAACATGTTCTTGTCAAAGTACAAAAGAGCTGCTGTGATTTGAACAGACGCTTAGTTCCTTACTGCATCAGAGCTGTATATTTTTGAAAACTTGTCAAACTCTGCAGAAGACACATTTTTCAGATGGTTCTGCTGGGCACTCATCGTGAAGATCGGCTGAAAACAATAAAACAAACAAGAACAGAAAAAAGAGAGCCATGTTAATTATCAAATGGTAGGCAACTTGAGATGTGCACGCTTCCCATAGGATAGACAAAAATATCAGATCTCTTAGACAGCACTGAACAAATAGAGACATTTATTTATGTCTCCTGCTTCTCAGATGTTTCTCCTGAGAAAAGACCCCTGTAATTTCACACGTCTTTTCTAGAGTTTCAGAAGAGATCTCAACAATGTCTCAATCTGTGCTCTGTTTTGCCTAGATACTAAAGTCTGAAATCAAAAGTCAGTGATCCAGTGATGTTATTGTAACTAAAACTAAAACTATATAAAAAATAATTGCTGGTAATTGAAATAAAGCTGAAATAATATAAAATATTAATATTAGATAAAAATTAAATGAAATAAATAAATGTAAGTTACTGTACTAAAATAACTAAAACTGAAATAAAATATTAAAGATAAATAGAAAACACTCCAAATAAAACTGACATAACAATTACTAAACTAAAATTATAATAAAAAATAATAAATTATAATAATGAATAAAATAAAATTTAAATAATAAATAGAAAAACAATAAGTAATAAAATAATTACTAATATAAACATAATATAAAATGCATAATATAAAAATGACAAAAATTGTAACTAAAATAAAAATTTATACAAATCAATAACTAATAAAAATGACAAAACACATAATAAAATTACTAAAACAAACTAAAAGTAAAATGAAAACTGAAAACTTAAAAAAAATCAAAGCTTATTAAAAATATTATATTAAACAGTATATGAATAATATGAACTCAAAAATATCTTTCCACGTTCATTTTATAGATTTATAATCTTACTGGATGACTCGTTTGCGTATATTTTGATTTCTGCAAATGTCTTTTTAGGAGAAACACCTGAGACAGAGTAGAAAGCAATAAAATGTTTCTTGGTTTATATTGAAAGTAGGAACTGGCAGACATCTGAAATGAGCATGCAGATGAGCAGAACAGTGCTGTGCACCTGAAGTCCTCCCAGCGTGAGCGTGACGGACACGTCCAGCGGAGTGTTGACCACTCCTGCCACAGATTTGATCAGAGACATGAAGAGCAGCGGGAACCAAACGATGCAGATCAGGAGCATCACGATCATGCCACCCATTCCATACTTCACAACCTTCTTCTTCTTCTGCCCGCGCGTGTATGTATGTGTATATATATATATATATATATATATATATATATATACTTAAAACAACCCTTAGAAAATTGTTTAAGTTAAATTACTAATATGACTAAAACTGAAAAAAATAAAGCTAAATAAAAAACTTTAAAAAGCAAAGACTAATAAAAATAACAAAATTATTAAATCTAAAAATGAATACTGAACATATAGAAATAAAATCCAATTCAAAATATTAAAAAAATATTATTATGATATATAAATGATACTAAAGTAACACAACAAATAAACCTAGAAAAGTACTAATTTATATAAGTCAAAACCCACAATGACTAGCATTTAGCTAATGATTTCACTTTAACAAAGATGCAAACATTATCTGAAAAAAAAAATTGGTTAATCTCTTTGATTTGTTTTGAGTTTAATTACAGGAACTGTCTGAACAAAACGATTCACTAAAATTAATTTTTTGCAGTTTGAAAAATCTGCAGGCACAATAGATGTGGAAATAAAAATCATATAGAGACTAGTTGTTGAAAAGGACATGAATCTCATTCATCAGTTTGCAAAAATACAATCACACATTCTTATTTTTCTTTTAGAAATGTTTGAATTTCTGTTGTATAAATACCAACTTCCTAATGTCCCCTCATATTCTCTCACTCTTTCTCTTATCTGCAGGTTTTTATGAAGAGAACTCCCTTCAGGACGGCACAGGTGAGGAAACTGTGCATGATCTCCATGCTGACACCTACTGGCTATATTGGCTAATTTCTGTGCTTTGTGTCTCAAACATTTTTTTAAATCATAAAGAATAGTGAACATTGTGTGGGTTTTTTTTTAATATCGTGTTTTTATTTTATTAATATTTTTAGAAGAGGGTTGAGAATTTGAGTCTATTGTGACATTCTGGAATGAAACTCAAATGTAGAGGGAATTAAAAACTAGCATCCAGAGTAAAATGAGACTGCAGTACTCATCTTCACCAGTAGAGCATGACACGGAGCTCTTTTCTTCCTCATTCTCCAAAGCTCTGGTGAAAGTGCACCTTTTAGGGGTCAGAATAAGTTCAGGAGCTTCTGATCTTATGTTGCCAACAAATCCTTCTGTGATACATGCATGCATGCTGTTGTAAAGCTGTACAAGTCAGGGTCGAACATTGTTAGAGAAAGCACTTGATTTATGTGAGAAACCAATTAAGCCGTAAAGCGACGGAAGAGCGTTCCAGAAGTGTGCACACACACACACACACACACACACACACACACACACTGGTGACATCACCTTCACTCTCTGGCAGTGGAGTCAAAGTTAGGTCAACAATCAGGCACAATATGCAAACAAGCAGGGATTCTAGGCATCTGATTGGCTAAAAGTATTTTGGTGATTTTTTTTTTACATTTTTTATAAAGAGTACTATTATACTTAAAGGAATAGTTCACACAAAAAAATCATCCTCAGGCCACTCTAGATGAGTTTGTTTCTTCATCAGAACAGATTTGGGGAAATTTAACAGTATGTAACTTGCTTACCAGTGGATCCGATGCATCCTATGCAGTGAATGGGTGCCGTCAGAATGAGAGTTCAAACAGCTGATAAAAACATCACAATAATCCACAAGTAACCCACACCACTCCAGCTTCCTCCAGTGAAAAAGTCCATCCTCTCACATCAAAGTCAACAAGCATATTTGTTTAGAACAGTTTTAAAACCGTTTTTGCTTGTAAACAGTTCTTGATTTGTGCAAATTTCTCTCCTGAGAAGTTTTCTTCAAATTTCTCTTCAATAGAGTAAGCAATATTATGGATAGTGGACTCGTTTTAGATGAAAGCAATGGTTTGAATTTGAAAATGTCTTAATGTTGGATTTGTTTGTTACAAACATGCAAGCGTTCCAGAAGTGTGCACACACACACACACACACACACACACACACACACACTGGTGACATCACCTTCACTCTCTGGCAGTGGAGTCAAAGTTAGGTCAACAATCAGGCACAATATGCAAACAAGCAGGGATTCTAGGCATCTGATTGGCTAAAAGTATTTTGGTGATTTTTTTTTTACATTTTTTATAAAGAGTACTATAATACTTAAAGGAATAGTTCACACAAAAAAATCATCCTCAGGCCACCCTAGATGAGTTTGTTTCTTCATCAGAACAGATTTGGGGAAATTTAACAGTATGTAACTTGCTTACCAGTGGATCCGATGAATCCTATGCAGTGAATGGGGGCCGTCAGAATGAGAGTTCAAACAGCTGATAAAAACATCACAATAATCCACAAGTAACCCACACCACTCCAGCTTCCTCCAGTGAAAAAGTCCATCCTCTCACATCAAAGTCAACAAGCATATTTGTTTAGAACAGTTTTAAAACCGTTTTTGCTTGTAAACAGTTCTTGATTTGTGCAAATTTCTCTCCTGAGAAGTTTTCTTCAAATTTCTCTTCAATAGAGTAAGCAATATTATGGATAGTGGACTCGTTTTAGATGAAAGCAATGGTTTGAATTTGAAAATGTCTTAATGTTGGATTTGTTTGTTACAAACATGCATCTTTTCACTTCATAAAATGTTAATTGATGTACCAGAGTCATGTGGATTATTTGTGGATTATTGTGATGTTTTTAGGGCTGTCGCGATTCGTCGATTTTATTCAACTATTCGAGTTTTTTTTTAAATCCTCGACTTCATTTTGCTTGCGTCGACTAACCGGCAAAATACCGGAAGTGGCGCATTTCACGGACGAGAATCCATAAAACACATCATTAGACCGTTTCCCAAGACTGCATGATATATTAAACCCATTTAATAATCATAATTAAGCATAATTGTGAATTCACAAACGCTACGATTTAATTAATATATAAATAATTATATGCGATGCAGTTTTAATACAGTATATGCGCTTTAATTATTTACATGCGTGTAGGTTAAGTACATGCGTCACACAGCGGCTCCGTTCACAGTAGTTCCACAGGAACTGTTATCATTTACATGTGTGGAGCGGCTCAAACCTATTGTTCACTTACATCTATTTTTATTACCACAAAAAATTAATTATAATTATAGGGCCCTATGAAATCCGTTTTATTTCCAAATTTTTTTTTTTCCATTTACATTTTTCTATACTCTGTTTTAATGGTTAAATTAAATTTTATTAATCAAAAAGCCTGTCTAATTAATTTAGTTTTATAGTTTTATCTTTACCAAATTTTGACTTTACCATTATTTTCTGGATTCCATTTTAATGGTTCCATTAAATTTTAATAATCAAAAGCATCTCCAATTAATTTATTTTATTGAAAAAAAAAAAACGTTTTTTTTTTTCTTTTCCTTTTTTCAGAAGTACTGCACATTTACATTTTTCTCCTAAATACATTCTGGTAAATAACATTTCTGGTAAAATGTAGTTTATTTTACCTGTATTATTAGTAGACTAGAACACGTGGATATGTTGTCATTCTTACACTATAATACTGAACTTTGATTTCAGTGATTTGGACTATGAGATGGACACTTGCTTCTTGCACTTTATGTTGCACTTTACTTTTGCTTTAAAAAAAGGATTTCATAGAAATTTGGATTTCATTTGGTTTAATAAAATATAGTTTAATAAAATATTCTTAAGTAAAATTGTAGATTTTTTTGGTGGGAAATTAATCGTTTAGATTAATCGACAAATTAGTCGATAGATTAATCGAAATAAAAATAGTCGTTAGTGGCAGCCCTAGATGTTTTCATCAGCTGTTTGGACTCTCAATCTGACGGCACCCATTCACTGCAGTGCACTGGTGAGCAAATGATGTAATGCTGAATTTCTCCAAATCTGTTCAGATGAAGAAACAAACTCATCTACATCTTGAATCAACTATTCAAGTCATGTAACATTTATTTATATAGCGTTTTATACAATACAGAATGTTTCAAATAACATTTTGTTTTTATTCAGTATTATCAGTGCAGTTAAATCAGTAATATTACTGAATATTAAAGACCCCTAGAGAGCCTTTGAATAAAAACCAAAAGTGCAGTATTGCTTACCTTATATCTTTTACACCTTCTTGTGCTTGTTGAGTGAAGGTTTGAAAGGTTTTGTCTGCAAAGTTCTGTTTTTTTAGGTCTGAAGGTCACAAATGTAATGTCTGAAATGTCTTACCAGACGATGTTCCAGTGTTCCTACTGCAGTTTGCACTCATTGGTCAGTGAGTCGCTCACATGTTAAACCCAACGACATCAATGAATGTATATCGCAGCCGTAATAAAGAGAAAAGTGCGGTCGGGTTGCTGGAAGAGAGTTGACGTGTAGTATATGGTAATTTCAGGGCACAGCCAACGGTCGATGGTTTCTTATGCATCCAAACTCAACGACAGCGTTGAATGTTCCCAGAATGCACCAGGTGTGTCTTTGCATGTCCCTAACTCAGTGTTAAATATGCTAAATCTTATCTAGATTTGCTATTTGATTAAACACATATCCGGCTGTGTTCGATTGCACTGGGAGATTGTGTAATTATATGTTTTGTTTTTTTTTTTGCATATAATTATTATTGTGGTTGTAATCATCTGCTATTGTATGATGTTCTTTAGTGGTATTCATTTGAATTAAAAATGGGAAAGCGTACAGAGTCATATATCATAAGCGCTCTGATTTTTTTGTCAGCTTGGAAGAGACTGAAAACAATATGGTTTTATTTCATTTGTAAGAAATGCAAAATAAAGTTATATACAATTTTTTGTTTTGCTTGAGAATTTTCTAATGTACACTAACCTACCAAAAAGTATATTTTTTTGTATTATTCTTCAAAAGACCCTATAAATACCTTGGTAATTGAGTGTAGTGAACCAGTGTATATAACAAAATACTGTGGTATTACCACCCTTTTCATGTGTTGTGTACCATGATATTCTATCGAGTACCCTTTAAATACTATGGTAAATTTATATGAAAACCATTCAGTAGCATGGTAAATATCAAAGTTCAATGGTTTTAGTATGTTATTTGATTCTGTACAATATTCTTTAAAATAAATAATATTATTTGAAATAACTTGGTACATGAATAAAGAAATCAGTACCATGGTATTTATTAAAATACTCTGGTATTACCATGTTTTTTAATATGTACCATGATATTCTTTGGAGTACCCTTTAAATACCACGATGCATGACAACCATTCAGTACTATTGTATGTATAAAAAGTATCCTACAAGTATCCTACAAATGTCATGGTATTACTATTTACTTTATGTACCATGGTATTTATTGAAATATATATTTATACCAATCAGTGCCATGGTATATATCAAAATACTGTGGTATTACAGTGTTTTAAAAAAAATGTGTTTATATATATATATATATATATTAGTTTGCATGCCATGAGACATGGATATAATAATCATTCAGTACCATGGTATATAATAAGGTGCCATAATTCTTGATACTCTACACAAACTGATTTCTTGTAATAAAATAATTAGATTCTAATTAGCATTGCAGTTATTTGCATATGCAATCATTTACATATGCAAAATGTATTTAGTAGAACTGGGTCAGTGTCACAATGCATTAAGCTGAACCAACTGAATCAGACAAAAGAGCGACTGAACTTACAAAGAGATGGAGAAAGCTTCAAATACATCAGAAGAGAAAGCATACGACAATCTTACCTTGACATAATTACCTTGACTTACCTCATGTTGGCACTAATCAGATAAACAAGACTAGCTGCTTGTCGTCTAAAGAGTTAAATGATAACTGGAGAAATGCCTGCTTTTTCTCTGTCTCTCGCATGAAGAAACTGCCATGATAAACAAACATGCACATTCACTGCTGGATGAGTCACTACAGAGCTAACATCCTCATTGTGAGTTTGTTGTGTTTGAGATTAACTATATATGACCCAAATGATGTGCAGCTATGAATTTGGCCATGTGCATTGAGTGCTGGCTTCTGATTGGCTGAGATTACTGATGCTGTGAATCAGAGCTCTCCGATTGGCTGAGGCTGGGTATATTTGCATAGACAGAGAGACAGACAAAAAAGACAGAAAGAGAGAGATGTTGGAGGCGGGAGACTCTTGGGAATAATTGATGAAAGATATAGTGATCAAAGCGAATAGAGAAGATGTGGTAGATGGATACATTTCGCCATCGGGCAGTTAGCGTACGCTTAAATCATGAAGTTTGATATGCTCTGCCTTCAGCTGGGAGCAAAAACACACCTGTCTAATACCTGCAAAAATTTTTGTGTGTTTGTGAGGTTTTGTTGCATGGAAATGTTTGCCCATAATCGTTCTGGACACACTAGTTGTGCATTTCCCACAATCCTCTTTGCCTATGGCGACCCTCTCGCTCAACATGTGTTAACTAGGTCAACACACATACATAGAATCATATGAAGTAACCAGGCATATCTAAAACCCAATAAAATAGGACTGGGGCTCACAGACCAATGATCTAGATGCTGGATCAGGTCACACCGGGTTCTTCTGCAGGTTTAAATCCTTCATTCCTCTCTATCAGAAGAAAGAGGTTACACTGTGTGAAAATGAAATTTACAGCAACGTTATAGTGTAAATACCCTTATGAAGAAGTACACTTCAATATACTTTGTGAGTACTTCTTATGAAAATAATTTACTTAAAGAATATTCTTAAGTGCTAACCCAAAAATGAAAATTCTGTTATCATTTATTCACCCTCACATCGTTCAAACCCTGTATCAGTTTCTTTCTTCTGTTAAACACAAAAGAAGATATTTTGAAGAATGTTGGTAAACAAACAGTTGATGGTAGCCATTGACTTCCATAGTATAGAATGAAAAATACTATTAATTAATGTTATATTTACAGACACACATGCTATTTACAATTTTAAAAATGTAGGCCTATGATAGTATGTATAAATGTACAATAGTTTATACATTTTATATTAAATATGTATTTATTAAATTTATATTAGATTCTGTTAGTTTAAATTTTTAACCCACTTGGACTTAAGCACATCCTTAAATATAATTTCACAATTGAAAATGTTGATTTTGAAATATGGTTAATGTGTACTGCCGAATATACTGACCATCATTTATGGTAAACGAAAATATACTTTAATGCAATTTATATTAAAACTTGTATGTCATGTATTTATTTGTAATTATGAAGTTGCAATTTAAAACTTTAACTATATAAAATATAATGAATATTATTTAAATATTATGTCAAATGACACTACAGTTGAAATTAAAATCAAGTAATTCATTTTAGTAATTAATAAATTGAAGTAATATCAATTATTTTCAAAAATTTACATGTGCTTTAATTTCATGTGTGTCGTTTAGTCAGCACATCAAAATAAGTGTAGCACAACAAAAGATTAAAACAATGTTTTAAAATAAAACGTAATTTGACACTTAAAGTGCACTTTTTAAAAGTGTACTTAAGTGTGTTAAAACAGTCATTGAAGTTTATTTGCTTAAGTACGCTTAACTTCACTTAAGTACACTTTAAGTGGCCTTTTATTTAGTTAATATTGTATTACAAGTACACTACAAGTGCACATTCAATACAATTAAGCACACTTTTTTTTACAAGTGTAAATATAGTCAATTCAATGTTGGTGGTGTTTTAGCTGGGATAAGTTTATCACTAGTATCACTATAAGTTTAGCATGCGCAATGGTTTGGTTGTTATTTAGTCAACCTGCTAGTTCCAGCCAGTTGCTAGAAACCAATACGAACAATACTTGAATATTGAAATGTAAATTTTTAACCCTCCACATCATCATCTTCAGATATTTCAGTCTTCAAATACTTAATGGCTGAGGTTAAAACCATGATGTTCTGGTCAATTTCCTCTAAAGCCATTACTTCCTATTTTCGTTGTTATTTAGTCAACCTGCTAGTTCCAGCCAGTTGCTAGAAACCAATACTAACAATACTTGAATATTGAAATGTAAATTTTTAACCCTCCACATCATCATCTTCAGATATTTCAGTCTTCAGATACTTAATGGCTGAGGTTAAAACCATGATGTTCTGATCAATTTCCTCTAAAGCCATTACTTCCTATTTTCAGTGGTTTGGTAATATGTGAGTGAGATAAACCAGCTAGAAAGATAGTAAGAAGACAAAGAAGGCTTGTGATTTCCATTGCTTCTGAATGTAGGAGGCGGTAATACACACTGACAGATCTAGAACAGCATGAACGGGGGATAGAGAGACGTGGAGTGAGAATGACAGAGGGATGCAGGGAAATCAAGGGATATGTTGCTCCTGCTGTTTCCTCTGGTGCTGTGAAGTGAACTAGATGGGCCGGCATCATCATTACACGCTGACTGTGAAATGACTGTTCCTTCTGATCAGCAGAATCACAGGCCTGTTCAGAGAGGAGTAGTAGCTTACTCAATATTATATGCAGTATGCACTGTGCACGCTTTGTTTAAACTACATGTGAATGCATTATGCATTGTTTTTAAACATTTTAAACTGTCATACACTGCTTTGTTGGTGCATGACCTCTTAAGTGCTATGAGCACATGCACTACTATGCTCTCAAATGTTGCATTTATTTGATAAAAAAAGCAGTAAAAACTGTAATATTGTTAAATAACTGTATTATTTATTTTAATATATTTATTACTTTTTACATTTATATAATGTAAATATATAATTTTGAATATATAAAAATGATAATTAATATATAATTTATTCCTGTGATGCAAAGCTGAATTTTCAGCATCATCACTCCAGTCTTCAGTCACGTGATCCTTCAGAAATCATTCTAATATGCTGATTTGCTCAAGTAACATTTTTTAATTATTATTAATGTTGAAAATGGTTGTGCTGATTTATATTTTTGAGTATTTTTTTTTTTTCAGAATTCTTTGATGAATAGAAAGTTCAAAAGAACAGCATTTATTTGAAATAACATTATAAATGTCTTTACTGCCACTTTTGATCAATTTAATGCATGAATAAAGTTGTTGATTTAATTTACTGTATTTTTTTTTTCAGGTTTTTTTTTTCACGGGTCCAACTGCATGCAAAATTAAAATAACACTGAAACAAAATTGATTTAAATTTGCATAGCAAATACCGATTTTACTTTGACTATGTAGAATTGTAAGGTTAATTTCATTCTATTTACATTTAACTTTTTTTTTCAAGTTTAAATATGTGCATATATGCATATGTGTATATGTTTTTTAATTGCTGATGCTGATATGTATATCAGAATTCTAATCCTGTTTATTTTAAAATTCTTTAATTTTATTTCAGTTTCTTAAAATCAAACTTAAAACCAATTAAGGATGACCATAAACTGCACTGGTCCAACTGCTGGTCCATAACATTGTCTGAAAAACAAAATTGATTGAAATTTGTATACTATATACTGATTTAGTGTGCAAACTTTGAACAATTATATGGCTAATTTAATTTCATTACATGCATTAGAATTGTTTTGTTCACCCTGCTGTCTGTCTGAATCTGAACAGACCTGTGACTAATTTCCGGGTTATGAACTTGCGACCCACCACTTTTTAAAGAGTGGTCTGCTTATTTCTCATTCTGTCTCTGTCAGAATGTGATGAGATGTTTTGTGGCATGATGATGATGATGATGCTAGTTTTTTAGCCTGTGGGTGATAAAAAAAAAAAAATTCCTATTATTGCTTTTATTTGTACATTGGATGCATTAGATGGAGTGAGAGAGAGTGGATGTGTGTGTGTGTTTTCATGTATGTCACCCTGTTCAATTTTAAAAATGTGTGTTCCATAGTTCCCGTTTGCTATAAAGTTTGACCTGTGTTTGACCCAATCCACACAATACTGTGCCCTTACAACACAGCCTTCTTGAGGGTTCAGGGTTAGGCTGAGTGCTTTCCGTACCATTTACGACACTCAGGCTTTTAGAAGACCTTTCCATGACCCCGCCGCTCACCTGCTCCCCCTACAGTTCACCAGCACTTCTGAGCAACCAACAAATCTGTCAAGATTAGCCGATTCATTTCTGTGAATCAGTTCATTTGGGTGCTTAAAGGGTTAGTTCACCCAAAAATGAAAATTAGCCCATACTCACCCTCAAGTCATCCTAGGTGTATATGACTTTCTTCTTTCAGATATATAAAAAAATGTCTTAGATCTTTCAAGCTGTTTAATGCCACTCAGCGGGTGTTGCATGCATCAGTCCAAAAGATGTGAAATGAAAAGCGCCCATCCATAAAAAAAAAAGTGTCTCACACGGCTCCCGGGGGTGAACAAAGGCCTCCTGTAGCGAATCG
>NW_015537939.1:4013443-4016660 GCF_001515605.1 Sinocyclocheilus anshuiensis | reverse complement strand
TAGGATGACTTGAGGGTGAGTAATTTATGGGCTAATTTTCATTTTTGTGTGAACTTACTCTTTAAAACTATCATGGATTAATTTAGAGAATCATTGCAAAGTCCCTGTGTGGGCTTGTACATATTCCTAGAAATTTTGACTACTGTTTGTTTGAATATCAGTTCAACTGTGGGGCCATGTAATATTGTTTAAATATAGATTGCGTTCAATCGTCTCTGGTTCTATGTTTCCCATCCCCCTTCCTGCCAGCTCTGTGTCGGTTTGGTTTGTAGTGAAATCTGGGTCATGCCGCATGATGCTGTAAGTCATCTCAAACACACAGTGAGACTGCAGAAGATTCCTGGCGTTCGCGTATGTCACTGTATTCATGTAATCCTGCTGTCTGTTGCGCTGAGATTTAGATAAGAACTTTATTTAACTTTATAAGTTTGTGATTACCCATTGACTGATGCTTAGTGCTTAGTTTTTTTTTATAACTGATATGTATATCAGAAAAAAAATCTAAACCTATTTATCTTTTTCATTCAAATATTGTAAGTTTTTTTTTTTTTTACATTTTATTAATATATTTATTTAAATTATGTATTAAAATAAATTTTATTTTATTTGTTTATGTATTACAATTTCATGAAATAATGTATTTTAATGTTCTTTTTTTTCATTTCTTTTTACATTTAAAGATTTGTAATTTTATTTTATTTTAATAATGCATTAAAATAACATTAAATACATTGTATTACTGTCATATATTTTGTTTTATTTTATGTTTAGATTTTCTTAATTCAATTTCATTTCATTTTTAATAATGTATAAATAATATTAATGTATTTTTTACTATATACTATTTTATTTTATTATTTTTATTACATTTGTAGATTGTATTTTATTTTATGAATGAATTTATTTATTTATACAATTAACATTCAAGTATTTCTTTCTTTCATTAATTACATTTTTAGATGATAATTAAGGTATTATTTAGTAGATTATTCATGTTTTGCTATACATCTGGTCAGCAAAACCTTACACATACACATTTACCTAGCTAAATGAAGACACAGCCTACCATTGATTTTTGTTGCTTTTATACAAAGCGGATACTAATTACTATGGACTTTAATGATAATTTGTTCCCAATACTTAAGAAATGGAAACTTCAGTAGGCAAAATGAGGCCTCACTCTTTAATTAGCGTGTAATTAAATGTCTTTCTCTGTAGAGGATGGTGGTGAGCGTTGGTGTCTGATCTGCGGTGACCGGGCGTCTGGGCTGCACTATGGCATCATTTCCTGTGAGGGCTGTAAGGGCTTCTTCAAACGCAGTATCTGCAACAAGCGCATCTACCGCTGCAACAGAGACAAGAACTGCCAGATGTCCCGCAAGCAACGCAACCGCTGTCAGTACTGCAGACTGCAGAAATGCCTTCAGATGGGAATGAACCGCAAGGGTGAGCGAAACACGGCCACACACACACACACACACACACACACACAGACAGTTGATGATAATTCAAACCAGCAGATTTGGTCCTGATTTAAATCCAGCATGTTTACATACATGGCCATGTTAACATGCAGACCAGTGCTTCAGAAATGCAGTGACAAACCTGTTTAAATCAAGGTTATTATTATTTATGATTCAAATGAAAATTTGAATAAAAATAAAACATTTATTATCTAAAATATAAGTTATGAATTAATAACATATATGAATATTAAAATAATATAATAATGTAATGTATATATAATATGATAATGTAATATAACATTAATTTCAAATTCTAATTTATATATAAGTGAAAATGTTATTTTGTTAAAATCATCATTATCATTGTCTAAAAGAAAATAAAAATAACCATGATTTATTTTTAGTTTAAGTTTTTGATGCTAAAAATAGTATAAGAACTTAAAACTTTAAGACTTGGCTATTAATCAGCTAAAACATCTTTTTTCTTTGGTCTTGTTTTTTTCTTAACCTGTGTTATTCTCCTTTTTTTACACACATCCATTCAGAATTACAATTTCACCCTAATTATGCAGCACATGTCTTTTGTATAAACACAAAAACAAAATGTTCGAGGATTATACACTTTTTATTATTTATTTACCTCTTAACTTGATCCCTCTCGTCTGCTCTTTGATGCTGTTTCATTAGAAGCAGATATCTGATCGTTCTATTATGTAAATGATGAGATATAGATCAGGGTTTGATTGGGCATGCCTGAAGAAAAATGCACAGAAATCAGATAGAAGATCTGGGTTGCAATGCTGATAACAGATTTCTTGATCCACAGCATGATGTCCCTCTCTGTCTGTTTCTTTGGGCAAAACTCTCTGACACACATACACATTAAATAATTTATATTTTCTACACTTTAGCCTACAGCAAACACTGTTGATGTACTTGCCTGCAGTCTGCACCAGAGGGAGCTGTTGGTCTTTATTGCTCTATCAGACACCAACTTCCTCTTCCTTCCCTCTGGCAATATTTGATTTGCAATACTAGCAACCTGCTTTTATACTGTATAATGCATTATATGTAGCTATATGAATGTGGTTGATTTTTTATGTAAAATATATTGTTGGCAATCCCATTGAGAAATCAGTCAAGAAAGAGACATTTAAAAATCTTGGTTAATTAATCAGATTGAACATATAATGACATATTGAGTGAATTGCATTGTTTGGATGTAATATATATGCTGTGCTCTCTTGTATTGTGCACATTTTGGCAAATAATAACAAATCATCCAGGTTTTTAGTACAAAAACGTTATGCACAGTAAATACTTTAGAAAGAGTATTTGTAGTATGGAAGTATGCAGTTCAAAACATAACATTTTTATCTCTCTTTCAGCAATCAGAGAGGACGGGATGCCAGGAGGGAGGAATAAAATGATTGGACCTGTACAGGTAAGACAATTGTGTGTGGTTGTTTTTTCATAGCTATAGTTTGAGGACAAATTAGTCCCCAGAAGTGAGCTAAATCTGACAAAACCTCTTTTATCGAGTGTCCATATTTCATTTGTATGCTTTAAAAATAGTCTTTTTTTTAAATTATGGTATGTCCTTATATATAAAAACTAATATGATTTTGTTAACCTTATGTGTGAAACCTCATATGCTTTTCTCACATGTGTGTGTTTGTGTATATCTATATATCTATATCTATCTATCTATATTATATATATATATATATGTATATATATATATACATACA
>NW_015537939.1:4009500-4013375 GCF_001515605.1 Sinocyclocheilus anshuiensis | reverse complement strand
GAAAAGATGAAAGCAGTTGTGTATACCCATCTTTAAAAATCTAGATTAAAGGCATTACTTATAAATATCATGAATTATTAATTCACAAGAAAAAAAAATGTGTGTGTGTGTGTATATACAGTGTATATATATATATATATAATATTTTTTTCAGCAAAGGCCACACTAAATTGATCAAAAGTGACAGTGACAACATTTGTAATTTTACAAAAGATTTCTATTTCAAATAAATTCTGTTTTTTAATTTTCTATTCATCAAAAATCCTGAAAAAAATTCACCGTTTCAACAAAAGTTGCACAACTATTTTCAACATTGATAATAATCAGAAATGTTTCTGGAGCATTAAAATCATATTAGAATGATTTCTGGAGGATCATGTGACATAATGATGCTGAAAATTCAGATTTGCATCACAGGAATAAATTACATTTGAAGGTATTTTCAAATAGAAACATGTCTTTTAAATTGTAATAATATTTCACAACATTGCTGTATTTTAAAATAAATTTACTGTCTTTTTGATCAAATAAAAGCAGCCTTAGTGAGCATAAGAGATTTCTTTTAAAAACATTTCAAAAATCCTACCAACCCCAAACCTGTAGTGTATAGATTGAATTGATTCAATAGTTCATTCTACTCCACACAATCTCCGCACATTCCCACAGAATTGAACCTGAAGTGCTTCTCGCCGCTGGGTACTATTGCTCGCATCTCATTTATGTGTTTCCTCTGAGAGCTGAGGGAGATTGTGAAGGCCACAAATGGAGGAGATCAGTTGTTCTTTGATATAAACAGAATCCCTCTCCTTCTCTCTCCCTTTCTCTCTCTTTCTTAAAAGCATGTATATACAGTAGAATATAATGTCCAGACACCTCTGTTGCTATTGATTTTGTCTATTATTGACGGACTTAAACATACAAAAAAATCTGTACAAGTACATGAGTTCTTCATGTTCAATTTCAGCTTTATTCATAACAAACCGCTCCACTATTGACCAATCTCCATCCTTTATTTCCCACTGACGTTCTGCTTGCTGTCTATGGCTTGCATTCATCACTGATTTCCTCCATTTCTCTCTGCGTAGATCTCTCTGGAGGAGATCGAACGAATCATGTCTGGCCAGGAGTTTAAAGAAGGAGCTGAACTATCAGATTCGTGGAGCCATGGCTACAGGAACCACACTTCACCTGGCAACAGTATCTCCGAGGGCGGTCAGACCTTATCTTTTTCCACGCTGTCGACCAGGTGTGACCCGAATGAGATGTTCAGAGCGTTTACACACAGACGCGCTGACCTGCGCCTGTCCTTTTCATGTGCAGGGACAAATGGCTTTGATTAAATTGAATTAGAAGATGTTTGTGTTGTGGAACGAACCATGTACTACAAACATGAGCAAAAAGTGGAAACAAGATAAAGGAACACTCAAAATTGATGCTATTGATATTTTTTAATTAACTGATTTCATAATCTTTCATAAAGTCATATTTGTGTTGCGGAATGACCACATGCTATAACAAACAGCAAAGAGTTTAAACAAAATAAAGACATGCTCAGATTTGATGCTATTAATATTTTTTATTAATTGATTTGTTGTGCATGTCATTGTAAAGACACGTTTTTTTCATAATCTTTTATTGAAAAAAATCATATTTGTGTTGTGGAATGACCACATGCATGCTATAACAAAGATTAGCAAAGAGTTGAAACAAAATAAAGACATGCTCAGATTTGATGTTATTAATATTTTTTATTACCGTAATTGATTTGTTGTGCATGTCATTGTAAAGACAAATTTTTTTCATACTCTTTTATTAAAAAAAAAGTCATATTTGTGTTGTGGAATAAACCACATGCTATAACAAACATGAACAAAGAGTTGAAACAAGATAAAGAAATGCTATTTTTTTATTAATTGATTTATTGTGCATGTCATTGTAAAGACACAAATGTTTGTTTTTTTCATAATCTTTCAAAAAAGGTAATATTTGTGTTGTGGAACGAACCTCATGCTATAACAAACGTGAGCAAAGAGTTGAAATGAGATAAAGAAACGCTCAAAATTAATGCTATTTTTACTTCTTCTTTTTTAATATTTTATGTTATTCCAAAGACAAAATAATTTTTTTTTTCATAATCTTTCATAAAAATGTAATATGTGTTAGTAACAAATCACATACTACAACCACATAAGCAGAGTCGAAACAACAAAGAAACACTTCAAATTTAATCTATTTTAATTCACTTTCACAAAGAAAAAAAGTGTTTGTTTTCAAAATAAATGTTATTATTATTGTTAACTAAAAAAATGTTACTTTAAATAAAGGTTAACTGAAATAAAATTGCCAAGGCAACATTTCCCATTTTTGTTTTGTTTTGTTGAAGTTGAAGTTCTAAAATAACTATTATAAAACGGATAGTTCCGGTCTTTGATTCTGATTGGTTGAGCCACGATCGAAGCTGTTGTAAATTACTCTACAAACATACACCTTTGTTTACGTTCTGTGTTGCTTGGCAACCACTTTATTGCATCCACAACTGTTTCTGAGGAACTACATTGTTTGGTGGAAGAATACTGTTTTTATTAATATCGTTACACTTTATTTGCTCTGTTTTATTTAGTGAAACCTTACTACATATATGGGATAACCATTTTATAAAAGCAATAAGCCCCGTGAAGCCGTGGTTTACAGTGATTTTATAACTCCGCTTCGCGTCGTGCCTAACAACGCCCCTTAGCTGTTATAAATTCACTGTAAACCATGGCTTCTTGGGGCTTATTGCTTTAATAAATAACTAATAACTAAATAAACAAAAACTAATAAATTAATTAAAAACCTAATACATATTATATAGACATTTAAAAAAAAAAACTAAAATAACAATAGTAAAAAGACACAATAAAGTTACTAAACTTAAAGAAAATGTCAAATTAAAGATAAAATAAAATCTAATTCAAAATATTAATAAGAACTACTACTAAAATGATACTGTTGTAAATGCTATTTCATGTTGATTTTTGGCTTTTATATCAAATTCCATTTATATACTAAGATTGCATATATGGCATGTATGATGTATAATTTCCTTTCTTGTTCTCTCTCTGCAGCTGTTCTGTGGATGTGAGCACATACCCTGTGTCTTGTAGAGATCAGTGCAGCAGTCCTCAGCTAACACACTCTTTCCTGTTGTGTAAATATCCTGTACCACCCTCTACTGGCCGCAGGCTGAAGACGCAGTCACACACACTGACAGCCCAGCTGCTGGCTGCTGAAGACCTCACACCTCTCGCTACACCCATGCTCATAGAAGAGGGGTAAGACACACACAGAATTAAATATCAAACATGACTTTTGTGTTGCATTTGACTTTTTCAAAGGGGACATATTATCTAAACCACAAGGCTCAATTCTTGCACCGCTCTTGTTTAGCCTGTATATGCTCCCACTAAGTCAAATAATGAGAAAGGCAATTTCTTGGTTCAATTTCAATTTCAATTTTTTGGTTCCCTCTGCCAATGCATTAATCAAATGAACAGTTGGATGTGCCAGAACTTTCTTCAGTTAAACAAGGAGAAAACTGAAGTCATTGCATTTGGAAACAAAGATAAGTTCTCAAGGTGAATGCATACCTTAACTCTAAGGGTCTAACATCTAAAAATCAAGTCAGGAATCTTGGTGTGATTCTGGAGACAGACCAGTAACTAAATCAGCATACTATCATCTAAAAAACATTGCAAGAATTAGATGTTTTGTTTCCAGTCAAGACTTGGAGAAACTTGTTCATGCCTTTATCACCAGCAGGGTGGACTATTGTAATGGTCTCCTCACCGGCCTTCCCAAGAAGACTATTAGACAGCTGCAGCTCATCCAGAACG
>NW_015537939.1:4007935-4009195 GCF_001515605.1 Sinocyclocheilus anshuiensis | reverse complement strand
GTTTTGAGATATTGAGCTTCAAAGTTTTTGCATTCCATTCGACTGTGTAGATAGAACCTTTTTGTTTTTTAAATACAAAGTCCCATAATGTGCACAACATTAAAACATCTATCACATAATGTAAATGTGTATGCAGGTTTGGTGAGGATGCTATGGAGGTCATGGAGAGTTTAAATTTTCTCTTCCGTAAGTTTCATCAACTAAATATTAGCAATGAGGAGTACAGCTGCTTAAAGACCATCACCCTGCTCAGTCAAGGTAACACACACAGACACTAACTGAGATCTTTGTGGCCATGGCAGATGTGTGTAATTTGAGTGTGTGTGTGTTGCAGATATGGCAGGTTTGTGCAACAGATCCACGCTGGAACAGTTAAGCGAACGTTACTGGTCCGTGTGTCGTGACCTGACAGAACAACTCCACCCTCGCCGACCCAAACGCTTCTCTGAAATCATCACCTGCCTTTCTGAAATACGCCACACCTCAGGTGTGTATCTGTGTAATACTGGAGGGAGATTACGGGAGAGAGTGAATGAACCCAAAAAGATGTTTTATTTTCTTAAATTGTTCAAAATAGAAATTATAAATAGAGTAATAGAGTAGAGTAGTATATAAATAGAAATGAATACTTTATTCAACAAGGATGCATTAAATTGATCAGAAGTGACAGTAATGACATTTATAATGTTACAAAAGATTTAATTTTTTAAAATAAAATGTTTAATAACTACAAAAAAAATATATCACAGTTTTGCACAACTTTTCAACAAATGAGCAGCAAATCAGCATATTAGAATGATTTCTGAAGGATCATGTGACACTGAAGACTGGAGTAATGATGCTGAAAATTCAGCTTTGTATCACAGAAATAAATTACATTTTAAAGGTGTCATATGATGTTGCTAAAAATGATTTGAGACTTTAGTCTTTGCAACTTTACAGATCTTTATGCACCGAGAGCTTGTAACACTCCAAAGAGAAAGGAAAAATTGAAATCGCATATTTGAAATATATTCAAATAGAAAACTGTTACTTTAAACTGCAATAATATTCCACAGTATTACTGTTTTTACTGTATTTCTACTCCAATAAATGCAGCGTTGGTGAGCATAAGCAAGTAGGTATAACTGCAGACCGGAGATCTCCAAAAAGGGGCGTGAACTCCAAAAGTGGGCAGAACCTCCAAAATGGGGCGGGGTCTCCTCGCGCAAAGACTTTCACCATTGGCTCTGGCTCCAGCCAATTGTTATTGACTTACAT
>NW_015537939.1:3999732-4007153 GCF_001515605.1 Sinocyclocheilus anshuiensis | reverse complement strand
TTAACTTTTATAAAGAATATCTCTTTGGATTTGAGACTTTAGTCTTTGCAACTTTACAGATCTTTATGCACCGAGAGCTTGTAACACTCCAAAGAGAAAGGAAAAATTGAAATCGCATATTTGAAATATATTCAAATAGAAAACTGTTACTTTAAACTGCAATAATATTCCACAGTATTACTGTTTTTACTGTATTTCTACTCCAATAAATGCAGCGTTGGTGAGCATAAGCAAGTAGGTATAACTGCAGACCGGAGATCTCCAAAATGGGGCGTGAACTCCAAAAGTGGGCAGAACCTCCAAAATGGGGCGGGGTCTCCTCGCTCAAAGACTTTCACCATTGGCTCTGGCTTCAGCCAATTGTTATTGACTTACATTTCAAAATAAAACTTTATAAGTTAAACATCGTTTCTAGTTGATCTAAAGTAAAATATGTTATATAAATAAATATTTTCCGTGAGAGCAGAGCCCAAAGCTCGTGGCCAGTGGTGTTTGGACTGGAGTTTGAACCTCTGCTTAATGATATTAACAGGAATCACCCACGAGCTCTCCCGTGAGCCGTCCCGGCACAGCGCAGGGGAAAGATTTTACTCTATTGCTTTGTTTTAAGCAACGGGGGTGTCCCGGGGCTCGAAATTCTCAGGGTAGGAGGGGGTATTGATGCTGGGTGCAACTAAAAAGGTGCCATTGTCCGGTGAGGTCCGGTTGGGGAGTTACGGAACGATTCATATTGCATAATCTTATTAACTGTTTATCTCCTGAACTGTATCTTTGTTTACCACGCTATTGAGCGCCAATCCCACCGTGCAGTCAATTTAACTGGTTAAGGTTAGGGTCAGGTGTGAGGTAGGGTTTAGGGGTTAGCATGTTTTGTAGTATAGTGTAGGAAATCAACACTTTAATTGACACAACCAATAAAATCTTTGTGGGGTGGAGTTTGCACTGAAGTGGATTGGGGGAAAAAATGTGCATGCGTGTCATGTGCCTGTCTGTCAATGGGAGGAAGCCACGCCCTATTTTGGAGCTCCCACCCCGTTTTGGAGTTCCCGCCCCCATTTGGAGATCTCCAGGCTGCAGTTATACCCTTTTCAGCATAAGAGGCTTTTTTCGAAAACATTCACATTTTTGAACAGTGGTGTGTTTTAAAGCAACAGTTCACTCAACTCAACCCCATTTTATTCCAAATCTTTTTGACTCTCACTGGCACACAAATGAAGATGTTCACTGCATGATTCCAGCATTTAGCGGAAAACCTAAAAACATTTTAGCCTCACATTAGGTTCACTGCAGCACAGTATTTCAGACTTGGTGTGAAGTATTTCATAGAGATGCATTATTTCCTTTTAAAATCTCGTTGCTCATCTATTTGATGATGCTGTTTGAATATGCGACAGTTAGCCAATCAAAATGTACCTCTGCTAATGACGTCATTATTGGTTACAGGTAAGATGATGGCCGTTCCACTGGAGCAGCTCCCTCTTCTGTTTAAAGCGGTACTGTACTCCTGCACAACCAATCAAAACCCCTGGCTAACCAGCAGCTCCACCTCCAAGACATAAGCCACGCCTTCAACTAGCTGTTTTTATTTTTTTCCCCTAATGTATTTATTACATGACAAAGTTGAATGTAAAACTCTTGACAGATTTGTATGTGATTTCGAAGTAGCGATCTACCAAATTAGATTTCAAGATGCCTGCAAAGATTACCTCAGGAGCATGACTTTTGAAGGAAAAAACTCTTTGACCATTGTGTTAATGATCAAAATGAAAAGAAAAACCAGATATGAACACACTGCAATCCATTGTTGAATTATGCAGCCTCTAGCTATGATATGAAATGTCCTTGTGTTGCAGGATGTCACTGATAAAATATGACTGATAAAATAGTGAAGATGCCAAGGTGCTGAATTTCATTCAAAAAATAATGTTTCTTATTGAGATGATAGCTACATTTGAGCTATAGGGATTTAAATAGTCAAAATGATCATCCGCAGCTCACAAGTTTGAGTACCAAAGCTGAGTGTGCCACAATATACGTGCTGTTGACCAATAGTTTTTCAGGATGGAGACTTCCGGTAACGTTTGAGTCTGTCGCCGGGGTAACGAAATGCAATATGCACACTCTTTATCCCAGGTGTGTGTGTGTGTGTGTGTGTGTGTGTGTGTGTGTGTGTGATTTCCTCTCACATGTGTCTTCAAGGAAGTGTGAATGTTCGAACAGGGTTTATGTGTTTGTATTTTGCCGTAGTTGTAGTTTTGTTGGAAATGTTATTCCTCCTTTTAATGTTTTGTTCATATTTACTCCTGTTTTTGAACATGTTCTTGAGCTGTTGCCAGAGGAGCCGTTTCTCAGGAAGGTTGTTTTACCTGATGAGGGTTGTGTTTGATGGAGCATTCCAAATATTACTAAACATTGGAAGAATTTCATGTGGTTTTAACCTTCCATTCCTTCTTTGAAAGTTTACATATCTGTTTTTGCCGCAGCGCAGACAATGAGAGGGTAAAATTTAGCGGCGCGCTTGCGTATAGCATGCGAGGGTCGCTCTGAAGAAGGGGGGTAATCATTTTCTTTGTGCACGCCATGATTCTCTCGGTTTTGTTACCATCTGAGGCCTTGAAGTGCCTGTATAGTTGATGACATAAAGACCGGGCGGCAAGAAGACTGTGTCGCTCAGCTGTTTGTCTTTCTTGATATTCATTGTTCATCTGATTAGCATGGTATTTTTCTTCTCTGCGTTTGAATGTTTACAGCATTTAAAATTACATTGTACTTATTTTCGTTTCATAAAGAAGGCCTGATAAACATGTCTCTGTGTGTTGATTTATCATCAGTGTCTCTGTTTGATCTTCTCTATGGTGCTCTTGTGTTTTCCTGGCTCTGTGGCCTTGCAGATTTAAAGTAGCATGCTTAATGACTGTTTTTAGTCAATATGAATTCAGTTTAAGGCCATCTATGTGCTAAACGTTGACACATTTCACTAATCGATACACACAACACATTATAACAGGTCAAAATTATTGATGACTCATCCTGCACTACACAGATTTTTGTCCAATCAAATGGTCTCTAAAACAAGAATGCCCCTCCCCCAATACCACCTCCAGTCAAATAACATTAAAGCAAATGCTTATCACAATTGAAAAAAACAGCAGCATTGTTGTTTTCAACAACAACAACTTTGTGAACATACTAATACAGGATTGGTCAGTAACATTTTAATATTAGTAAAGGATCAAGTGCTTTGATAAGTCATCTGTTGGTTTGCAACTAGCTAGTATACTTATGTCCTATACTGTGTTAGTGGATATATATAGGAAGGAACCGCAGCCTGTATTTTTGTACAGTCAGTAAAATTCAATCAAAACAGACAAACTCAGCATTTGTTGTGTCACATTTGTGAAAAATCCCAAAATGAATTTACTATTTAAAATTCAAATGCTTAATGCCACATACAATCATTATTCAACAGAAAACTTGCTGTTCCAGATGTAAAATTGGCATTGATTTTTGATTTTCAATGTTAATTTGCAAACCTTTGAAGACAAGCCTATACTGTGAGCTATGAGGTTGTTAGACAGTTGTACATGCTTTGTTGAAGACGTCAGCCTGTATTTTTTCTACTTATTTTTTAAATAATCATGTTTAATCATGGAATTCATGGTAAAAACAACATCATTTTGCACCAAAAGAAGTCTAGAACTACCACTTCCATGAAGCACTGTGAATGATATAAACTATTTAAAATTTGTGTGGATATATTATATGCATATATATATATATATATATATATATATATCCACTGCTATATCCATCACAATGCTTCATGGGACAGTAGTTCTTCCACACATTAAAGCCACTCACTGTGCCTCTTATTTTTTTAAAAGACAAGTGCGCCAATATATAACGCCATTGCGTTACGGGCATTGCGTTATTGGGGTATCATAATAAAAGTCAAAACACCAAAAATAATTCTTTAAAACTATATTTGTGATTCACCTCATAGCTGGTTGGTTTGGTTTATGGCTTATAACTGGCAAAAAAATACTTCCAGAGCCAAGGCCGCTGAAATTGTGGGCAGGCAATTGCACTCTATTAGCATCATCACAGAAATGAAGTTATATTTGCATATAGAAAGGGAATAGTAGATAAATATTTATGTGGCTAAATACCCTGATGCATGGAGACCCAGTCAATTAAAATGGATGAAGTAACTTTGCTCTCTGATACCACGGATTTCCTTAGAACTAGATATGGGTCTGATTTATCTTACCCCTTATATTATCTTCATGAATTGAGAATGAAGCCTAAGAAAAATTACAGGAAGACTGTCCATTGAGAGAAAAACGTTTATTAATATAAATTGTGTAAATCTCAGATGTCAAAACTTGCAGATTTGCCTTTACGTGCTGAATATACAAGCCTGTTTTTGTCTCTTTTTGACTTGTAAGCAGATTTTTGAGTGTCCACTTGAACTAATTTAGATGCCCATGACCTTGTTCACTTTTCATTCAGTTTTCTTTCCTCTGTCGCTCTCCTTTTCTCCATCACAGTCTGTTATGATTGAGTAGTTTGGCTAAACCGGACAATACAACATATTTAGCAAACGTAGAGCGTCAGATATCCTGAATCATCATACTGTATAATAGAGTTCTATGTGAGTTCTAAGTGTAGATCCTGTTTCCGGTGTCAGGCTCCGCCCCTTCCTGTGGGAGTGCAAAAATTGTGATTGTTTTTAGCACAACTCTCCTTCTCTTCCTATTTCTCTCACTCCATTCTTGTAACTTAACTTCCTATTTCTCTTACTCCATTCTGAATTTAACTTATTTCCTATATCATCTCATAGGAGATTTTGGTGACTGATTCTCTCTGTAAAAACTCGCTTTTACCAACTAGCCTACATGAAGTTCCATATCTTAAAAATATACGAAATTGATAGAGTCCCTGTAATTTTGCACTGTTTACATTAAACATTATAATACATTAAGTAGGCCTATTATGCTGAAGTATAGCCTATTATTTGTAAATATGTTTAAATATCCCTCATAGCTCAACAGATCAGTAGCTAACTAAAATTCGTTTGACATTTTCAAAGGACATACGTGCTTACATCGGGCAAATTTGTATGTGTAAATGAAAATGCTCATATTAACTGGTTGATCCCTTTACGTGGACTCGTTATGTTGTGTCCTTATCAAGCTAAAAAGCAGCACTTAATTACGCGCGGCATTCCATATTTGCGCATGCAACAGCCATTGTTCATTTCCTGCAACTTATTTCAAATCTAATTTTTTATTATGTGATTCTGCTACATGCATAGATAGAGAAGGAACAGTTTTGGTGGCAAAAATGATGTTGCTGACTGCCACAAAAATAAAATTTATTCCTACAGTTGGCCAACAGCTATATAGCTATCTTATCCGAATAAATAATTCTTCCTCTAATTATTAACAACAACAAAACTATTTATTGAACATTAATGAACATGATATTGCGATACATTAATTTTGTGGCAATAGATTATTCTGTCTGTGAGTTACAGTGATTTTTACTACATATAAAGCTTTTAATTAACCACAGTAAAAATCACTGTAACACATGGCCTCTTATGGCTTATTGTTTTAGTCTACTGAACAGGGAACCAGAACAGCTGATTAGCTAATACTAAACATCGCTCTTTCATAAATAACTAATTTTTGTCATCTGTGTTAAACACACATATGCAGTCTCACAGGTTCACTCTGACATGAGTCATTTTATCTGAGCTGAACGTTCAAAATACTCCTGATGACTCAGATAAGGAACTAAAACACACAGAGACCTTCACACACTAAACACTCCTGATACACACACAGGCACACGTGGCTGTTTTAATAAGGCCCCCAGTCAGAGTTAGTTATATGGCTTGCTGTTTTTTTTTTGTACGTGAATAAGAGCGTTTAAAATAATCTGTGTAACATGCTCAAGGTTTCGAGGGTCTCGGGGTGAAGCATTTTTACGTCATTGCAGCACAGAGCTCAGGGCCGATGGCAATGCCCAATGCCACACTCACAAACACACATACCACATACAAATACATCTATCTATCTATCTATCTATCTATCATCTTCTACAAATGATGTGGAAATCTCTAAATGCGCTGTCTTTATTCAAGTCAAAAATGTTATTCATTTTGTGTGAATTAACCTGACTACAATAGGTTACATAAACAAAACCAAGAAATTTATACGGGTCAGATTGAAATGTATGCCTCAGACACGGGTCACGACGAGGCGTTCCCCATAGCGACCCCTAGAGGACGCAGTGTCTCGTTCCGTACTCAGGGAACCATGGTTACATAAGTAACCTGAGACGTTTTCACTCAGCATTCTTTGAATATAAAAGGAAGCGTCATTCTTTCAATTTGTGACGCATACATGATGGACGGACACAATCCTGCTGTTAAAGACCTACATACTTAACCCAACTTGACATGTGTAAGTGTGTGTATTTGAGAAACAATCTTCAGAAGTGTGGTGTAGAGAAAGTGTGTGCGGGTGAAGGACAGATAAGAGGAGAGACCACCATGTTCACACACACACACACACACACACACACACACCCCCCATGTTGAGACATTTTCTTACACTTCAACACACAAGCACACGACAGCAACAGTGTTTATATAAACCATTATATACAAGGTTAGGAATAATAATTTTTATACAAACTGTCAATTAACTAATCTCACTTTTAATGAAGTGCACTTAAGATGTAAAGTGTGGCCAGTATGAAAGCGAATATTGTTTATTGATTTTTTTTCTTAATTCTCATTCTTATTCTTTCCCCCCTTCTTCAATTCATCTTTTATCCCAGAATATAATTTTATTCAACTATAGTTGAATAATTGACATGTTGGTGGAAAGGCCACGAAGGTCAAAGACTACAAAGACTCTTTTCAATCTCTTCTTTTCTCCCCTTTCTCTTTTAAAATTAAAATCAGGTGCAATGTTGAGGTCTTATGTGGGCTAGAGATGACAACTCCATTGGATGTTCGGGGTTTTGACCTTGCCAGAATCCTTTTGTTGAACCGCACAAAATCTCTTTTTGTCATTTAAGCTGTTGTTTAATTTTTCTGGGACAATATTTTGATGGACAGATCGTAGATAAAAATATCTATCTGAGACAGACATTAATCATGTCAGTGAATAGGAACCATGTGTTGTACAATAAGGAAAATACAATAATAACTATTCTTTCAAGCTTTTTGTTAATATTTTCGTAGATTTAGTTTTTAGGTGCAGTTGGTGGTGTGTCTTAAATTGATATTTTTTATGTGATAATAAATGGCTAATATGATAATATTGATCATTTTATATTAAGATATGATATCTATCTATCTATCTATCTATCTATCTATCTATCTATCTATCTGTCTGTCCGTC
>NW_015537939.1:3994548-3996857 GCF_001515605.1 Sinocyclocheilus anshuiensis | reverse complement strand
GTCCGTCTGTCTATCTATCTATCTATCTGTCTATCTGTCTATCTATCTATTTTTGTGTGATGATAAATGGCTAATATGATAATATATTATGAGATAGATAGATAGATAGATAGATAGATAGATAGATAGATATTCTTATGCACTAAACACTATAGTAAATTAAATTATGACAAAGCAAAGCATTTTTTGGTTCTATGATATCAAATATTTGGGTGTGGCTAATATTTATATATTAAATAATAATAACAATAATAATGTTCAAAATACAATAATGTAGAATTATAATGATTTTATCATATAGCATATAAAATAGAAATATTATACTAATATATATAATATGTGTATATATAAAATATGTGTGTGTGTGTGTGTATATATATATATATATATATATATATATATAATTTTAGATATTAGTTACGAAAAAATAAATATTTCATACTTTTTTTGCTATTCTTTAATTAATTTATTGATTATTTAGTTAGAATGTATTATTATTTCATTTTAACAGCACCTTCAGCGGTGATTTTTATTTATGCTGGGTTATTTTTTATCCATGTTTTGGGAGGGGAATATATTTTGGCTGACAAAAGGAAGTCAAGAACAGGGAAACAAAGCTTAAGAATTTCAGGCCTAGTTGAAACAATTAGCCTTGCTGTCAGATTCATGTGATTATTTCTATCAAACGCCGACATATGACCTATGTGTTAGTTCGGATATTGTTCTAGCGCTCACCCTCTGATCTGTGCTACTCAAATGTTTTCCAGAAGTGTATTAATTAATATGCTAATGAGAAAATTAAGCCTGCCCGTCAGCTATTGTATTTATTGTGAGCAAACACATGTTCCACGTGCCTTTGATAGAGACTGAGAGCGCGAGGGAGCGCACGCGCACACGAGAGGTCTCCAGCACCTCCGCACGTTGTCTTTCACCTTCTGTATTGATAAAGTAGCACAATTACTGATGGGAAATGCGCCATATTGAGACACACTTGTGCACGAGTCACAGAATGACAGATTCTTTTGTGCGTGTGAGCGTGTGTGTGCGACTAGAAATCCAATACCGATTGCTTCATTAAAAGAAATTTAAAAAGTCACTAATTTATGCTGTTAATGACTGCGCAGGACGATTTGATGCAGTGTGAAAACATGCAAATATTCGGCTGTGTGTGTGTGTGTGTGTGTGTGTGTGTGTGTGTTTATAGGCTACGACATTCAAGGGACACTTTGACTGTGTCATATTAAAATGCAACTCTCTCTTTTGATAATTAATAAATATGATAAATGTTAAATAACGGCAATTCTGAGCTTTGATTTTGCTGACACCCTCACTAATAAATTTAATTTTATATTAAACAAAATCCTCTTCCATAGATTAAATCGAAATATTTCACTTGTGAATCCGTTTATGAAAAGGTACATTCTTGCTCACAATAATTCAGTGATACTTTACAGTCTTTGAAATGGGTGTCTATATTTCGGCTAGTTTTCTTATTTTTTTGTTGACATCTTATTCTTGTAATTATCTTCTACAGCTCGAAGAAAAGGAAACATTTACCGAGATTTATTAGTCGAGTATGTTTGTGATGAAGATGATGGTGTTTGAAGACAATCGTGAGTTGTTGGACCAATCAGATCTCAGTGGGAGAAAATTTACGTAAAATAGGCCTAGTACACTCTAAAAAATGCTTGGTTAAATACAACCCAGTGTTGGGTAAAATAGGGACAAACCCAGCAATTGGGCTGTTTTGACCCAGCGGTTGGGTTAAATCAGGGGCGTAGATTACGCGGGGGACGCGGGGGACGCGGGGATGTGTCCCCCCCCCACTTTTAATATCATGTAAATTCGTCAATCTTTCAAAACTGGCATGTCTTGTTTGGAATCAGAAAAATACAGATATACAAAAAAATATATTTTATTTGCATTCAAATCACCTCAGGATTTTTTTTTTGTAATAATTTCAAAAATTTAAATTCAAAGCAAAGCAACATGTAATTGTCTTTGATGTGATGTGATAATTAAGCAGGAATTCCTGCTCAACTGGACTGGACTTGTTTGAAAGTGAACATATTTTTATTGGGAATGTGCATGCTTTGAAAAGTCAATGTAATTAACTAACAAGGTCACAATTATTAAACAATTGTCCACAAAAGACAAAACAATAGTGCATTGAAAACATAGTTGAATTTATGACCCAGGCAATGCAAAGTATTTCAGAATCAGAAAGAGCTTTATTGCCAAGTATATGTTTGCACATACAAGGAATTTGTTATAGTGTCACAAGCTTCCAGTACACGGAGACAACAACA
>NW_015537939.1:3992764-3994530 GCF_001515605.1 Sinocyclocheilus anshuiensis | reverse complement strand
TATTTATATATATATAACATTTCTGTCCCCCTCACTTCTGAAATGATGGCTACGCCCCTGGGTTAAACATTTAACCAAACCGCTGGGTCAAAACAGCCCAATTACTGGTTTGTCCCTATTTTACCCAGCACTGGGTTGTATTTAACCCAGCATTTTTTAGAGTGTAGCCTACATTAAAAGGACATATTTGTAGGCCTACCTAAAGTGTAAATATTAGTACCTAAATGGTACATAATTAGCAACTTTAGAAAAGGTGACCGCTTTTGTACCTTTTTTCTTAAAATAAAAATCAGCTATATGCATATTAACAAAAAAATAAATAAAAAATAGGCCGGTCGATTTGAAAGCAACGCTGTATATATTTTTAATCATGAAATGAGTTTATTCGAAGCAGTCGTTTGGAAACTGTTGTCTCCTCCCCATCCTCAGTACCTGTTGCAGATAGGCGCTTCTTCCTGTCGCTCATTGACTGTTTTGTATGTGTGTGTGTGTGTGTGTGTGTGTGTGTGAGGGCATGTCTACTGTGTGAACGCACGAGGCCAAACACTAAAGAGCTGCTGCCCTCGCGCTGTCCTCGCTCACATCACGCGGGTTTTACCGGGGAAACACTCACGCACTGAACCGGCAGGATCGCGCAGTTCTTTCTCTTTTTATTTTTATTATTATTATTTCTAGAAAACCTTCAATGTTATAGTGCGTTTCAAACAACCCAGAAAATCATATGTAATAGCAAGAAGCATAAACAAGGTTTTCGATCAGAAGATTGTTTGCTGAAGCACTGAAGAAGCGCTGTTTTAGAGGTGTGTGTTCATATGTTTGTGCGCAGGCGCTCGGCGGGGCGGAATGGACTACATCGCGCTGTCCTCGCTCACATCACGCGGGTTTTACCGGGGAAACACTCACGCACTGAACCGGCAGGATCGCGCAGTGTGGCGGCTCTGGTGATTACACTCCTCGCGCAGAGCTCAGCAGCACTGAAGCACCGCAGAGGAGCAGAGAGTCACTGACAGGTAACGGTTGCCTTTCACGTCAACATCACATCCTTTCGTTTCAGTCATTTGGACCTATTTGCATTTCAACCATAGAATGATTATTCTATTAATAAACTTTAATAATTGTATACCACATAATCAGGTTCATGACAAATAGCTGCGATATACTAGGCCTTTTTAACAAAATAATACAAATAGGCACATGGTAGTATAAGTTCTTAAATGACAACGCTGTAATATTTTCTCGTTTACTCGATGTAAGGTGATCTTATAAACATTTATTGTGAAAAAATATTGTTAAAACTCACAAAAAATGCAATTCTAAAATGTCAACTATAATGTTTTTTTTTTTTTTTCGAAATCTTTAAATGCACTTCGATTTGTCAATGGCAGGAATGTAAACAGCCTGCTTACTTTTTGATAGACTATACACTGAAGAAAATGGTGTAGAACATTTTTACTTCTTTGATTTTAAACATTTAATTTTAAATTGCTAGTTCATTTCACAAATAAATAAAAAACGGCAAGTAATAACGGTGAATTTAACGCGAAATTTTGAAGCGGAAATACTAGTAGTCTATAGTCAGTATTTTCTTGTAAAACACTGTTGTATTTACAGCTTCTACAAATAATGTTTACAGTGTATATCGGTGTATATTGAATGTGATCATTTAAAGGCCTTATTATAGAATTCGTTTTCATATCATATTAAAATAAAGGTTGCATCTATAGCGTCAGCAAGGGTTTTAGGCTACTATTTGGTGGATCAATATA
>NW_015537939.1:3982929-3992158 GCF_001515605.1 Sinocyclocheilus anshuiensis | reverse complement strand
AAAATTCTGGTTTAAGTAAATTTTTTATCTCAGTTTTTATTATTCATTTAAAATGAGACAAATCTGCTATTATTTTAATCTCCAATCTGTTATTTATCAGTTTAGATTATTTTTTAATGCTTCGCTAACTATGAGAAGACAGTAACCGGTTTTAAATTCCATTTGCGCAGATGGGGCACGTTGTAACACTGCGTTACTATGTGCCCTGCCGTGCTATTCTATGACATTAGCGATGTAATTCAGACTATTTACTTTAATGCATTTTAATGATAAACGACGAGAAACAGGTGAATAAACACTGACAGTCGATGTTTAATGTTAAGAAATTATTATTTCAAGACATGTAAAGCATTTTGGCTCGTTTATGTGGGCCGTCCCAAGCATGGTTGCAATGTGTTCATTGTCAAACTCCAAAATCAGATTATTTTTAATTCTTAAAAAACGCCATTATTTTATTTTACAATAAATAATTATTTAATTTTATTGACAAAATATTTTAGTTTGTCTTGTATATTTTTTTCATTAGATCAGATAACATTTTAAGCTGTTATATGGTCATGTTACAACGTGCCCCTCAGCTGTTACAATGTACCCCACCTACGGGGCATGTTGTCACATTTCACTTCCAATTTTTGAGGGTAAATAAAGAAAAACGTATACACTATAATTATGAAACAAAGCGACATATTTGTACTAGACAAGTGTGAAATTACTGTGGATAAAAAAAATATACTCTGAACCCCATGTGGATTTACACAATTTGAGAAAGTCAAAAAGTGTTACTTTGTGCCCCGCTCTCCCCCTATAACTCTTTTCACGTTACACTTAAAATAATGAAATCTAGCGTCAGCAAGGGTTTTACTATTTGGTGGATCAAAAGGCTATATTTTATACTATATTGTTTTATGGCCTATATTATTAATATATTCTTTCTCTTTTTATTATTATTATTTTTAGAAAACCTTCAATGTTATGGTGCTGAACCATAGCAAGAACCATATACAACGTTTTCGATCAGAAGAAGGTTGTTTGCTGAACCACTGAAGAACCGCTATTTTAAAAGTGTGTGTGTTAATGTTTGTGCGCAGGCGCTCGGCGGGGCGGGATGGACTACAGTTATGATACGGACCTGGAAGAGTTGTGTCCGGTGTGTGGGGATAAAGTTTCTGGCTATCATTATGGTTTATTAACCTGCGAGAGCTGCAAGGTATTAAATCAGGAGATTTCAATATAGCCTACTGTAAAATGTTTTCAGTAACCTCAAATCTGTCTGATGTGATGACATTCATCTAAATGAACAGGTTTTAAGTATAAGAAGATTTTTTTCTTAATCTAAACGTTTCATATGTTTATCCTGAATAATTTAATAAGACTGAATCAGCCTGGCTACCTTAGCAAAGTAGGCTGTTTTTAAGGGTCAGATCAAGTAGAAACAGCTATTTTAGCTGACAAATGCACATCATATAAAGGGTTAGACATTTTTGTCGATATATTAGATATTAAATAAATAATATTTCGATGTTGCAGTCACTTCGAACCAAATAACGTAGCCTGTTTATTCATTTTAAAGTCACTTTGGCAATTTATCTATAGATAAATTATTCTGTAGAATCATTTTAAATATTTCTTTTCTTTTCTTCTTTCTTGTCGAGTGGTAACATTATTGTCTCCCTTCATTTTAAAGGGTTTCTTTAAGAGGACCGTACAGAATAACAAACGGTACACATGTGCTGAGAGTCAGGACTGTAATATCGATAAAACCCAGAGGAAACGCTGTCCGTTCTGCCGCTTCCAGAAATGTCTGAACGTCGGGATGCGGCTGGAAGGTGAGCGAAATATGCTTAATCTCATATTTAATCTCAAATTCAGTTCGGTATAGACAACTGCATAAATCTGAAATTCATCAAGGATACTTGGAGATCAAATAATAATAAATTATTTAAATGATTAGGCTACAATTGAAAATATTTTCTTGTAAAAATCATATTTTTAATTTGTTAGATCTGTTTGTTTTTATTATATTGATTAATTCCTCGTACATTTTTTTGTTATCTTATCATTTATTATTAAAATCTGTATGTATATGGATAAAGGCAATCTTGTGACAGGATCTGTGTATTTCCTAATGGAAAAATTGGCTGAAAAAAGATTAAATCATATTCCGTAAGGCAGGTCTATTTAAAAAAACAAAAAACAACAAAAAAAAACGAATAAGAATTTAAATTGCATTGCGGTCAGTTGATTAGTTTCACATGTAGATGTAGAATTAGAGAAAAAAGACGAGAAAAAATAAACAGTGAAGAAAAAAAAAATCGCCGTTCTTGTTGCAAGGTCGCTATTATCTGCAGGCACCTTTGCCTTACCGGCTGCGCGCGCTTTGCTTCTGGATCAAGGTTACGTATTCATTTAAGCACAGCTCTATTTTTAATCAGTCAGGCTATAAAGGTATTTTTAACTAGTTCGTGAGTTAACAGAAGGACGAATTTTAGAGAAACGGACAAGAAGCAACATGTAACTGCTTGCAGAACACGATTCTTTTATTCTAAAAAAAATAAACATTCCAATTAGAACCAAAAACGGTTCTGCTACATACATGAAAATAACCTTTTTTAAGTTCCACAAATATCTTTTTATTATTAATTTAATAAAAAAAAAAAACACTGATCTGAAGAATAATTTTTATTTATTTGACTGAAATGTTATATTACTGTATATAATATAAATATAATATAATACTTTTCATAATACATTTTATGATGCTTTTAAATGAATATAAAATACAGAACATGTAGCATACTGTTTTTTATTTGTATGACTTTTTATTTAGATTGATTATAATATTCAATTATAAAATCTTTTGTATAATACTGTTACATATTAATATTAATATAAAATGTATTGTAATATGGTTTTGTTTGTGCTCACAGCTGTTCGTGCTGATAGGATGCGAGGAGGGCGCAATAAATTTGGCCCCATGTACAAACGAGACCGGGCGTTAAAGCAGCAGAAGAAAGCTCTCATCCGGGCCAGCGGCTTAAAGATGGAAGCCACGCCCCCCTTGATGTCATCCCCTCAGTCCGACTACAGCTTCAGCACTGCTCTGTCCACCCCGGCTCCAAAAAACACCCACCCAATCATCGGCACCTCTGTGGCCCCTACAGATTACGAACGCAACCTCTACGCATCCAGTTCCCTGAGTTTATCCGTCCCCATCCCGGCCCACACCCCTCTGCCAGCTCAGTACCCGGCGTATCCCACCCTGGCTAGCCACGCCATCAAATCCGAGTACCCCGACCACTACACAAGCTCAGAGCATTACACCTGCGCCAGCTCCCCAGAATCCGTTCCAGGCTACACGTACGTCGACCAGACGCGAGTGTCGACCAGCCCGCCACTCGCCCCTCCGGGCTTAATGGTACCGCCACTGGTTCTGGAGTTTGTTCGCTGTGAGCAAGATGAGCTGCAGGTGCAAAGCAAGATAAGCGCTCACCTGGCCCACCTGCAGCAGGAACAGAACTCTCGGAGCGAGGCGGACAGTCAGGAACAGAACACACGTCTCGCTGCCAAACAGGAACGGCTCAGCACCTTCGGCCTGATGTGCCACATGGCCGATCAGACGCTCTTCTCTATAGTGGAGTGGGCGCGGAGCTGCATCTTCTTTAAGGAGCTCAAGGTAAGTGTGAACACGAGCGAAACTGAATTAAAGGGATAGTTAATCAAAACATGAAATTCTGCCATCATTTACTCCCCCTCATGTTGTTCCAAACCTGTATGAGTTTCTTTGTTGTGCTGAGCACAAAAAAATATATATATTTTGAAGAATGTTGAGTTGACGGTAGCCATTGACTTCAATAGTATGGAGAAAAATACTATGGAAGTCAATGGCTGCCGCCAACTGTAACCAAATTCTTCAAAATATCTTTTGAGTTCAGCAGAAGAAATACATTTATACAGTTTTGGCACAAATTGAGGGTGAGTAAATTATGACAGAATTTTCATTTTTGGGTGAATTATCCCTTAAAAAAAACCGCCTTGCATCATATTTGCTGAACATAATTTTGGGTTGCTGATTCAAAAAATATAGTCTGTTTTGCTCAAGCACGTCCCACTTTCTCACAATATATGATGCGTTTTGTCACATGTTTGCTTTTAACAATCATTTGTAAAGTGAAAAAGTCTTGTATTATCCCTAAATCACCAGAAAGACTGCCACAAAGATTCCTATCTTCCTGTAAACCAGGTTACAACTATTTGTTCAGTTCTCAGCCATTTTTCACGTGTGAATGATTTTGAAGACACTATCTATGCCTAATCCTGATTTCAAGCTCAGAGTTATGGCCAGCGACAAGAAAATTCAAACATGACCCAGAGGTTTTCTGCTAAATCTGTGGGTGTTTTGCATCCAAATGGTGACATAAAATTACAGATTTTGTGAGGGGGAAAAAAAGCTTATTTATTTGTATACTTGTGTTCATGTCAAGTTATTTGACATTAAATGGAGCATTTGAGGCAAATAGGGCAAACAATTTTTTTCAGTCATTTGCAGATGTTAAATGTTACATTTCGAATACTTCCTTTTGTCATTTGAAACCTTCGAAAATTGTTGCTATTTTAATAAGTGCAAAGCTGATACATATATATATATATATATATAGTTTCCTCATGGGGACCTCAAAAATGTCCCCACAAGGTCAAAATTTACTAGTATTACTATCCTTGTGGGGACATTTGGTCCCCATAACGTGATAAATACCAGGTACACACACACACACAATGTTTGCATGAACAGAGCGGATGTGGTTGGCATGATGAAATGATGCTGACATGGATGAACAGGAGTGTGTGTGTGTGTGTTTCCAGACGAACAGACCCGGCCTGCTGTGTTTGCTCTGGCTCACTGTCACGTTTATAATGGCTCTAGCATGCGAACAGTGATGTCTGATGTGATTCAATCAACAGGTGTATTTGAGGAAATTATTATAGCCGTCTGGTAATTTTATGCATTATGTTTTGTAGCATAAATGGCACAAATAGCAGGAAACACTGCATTGTAATGATGGTTTGAGCTGGTGTTGAAGGAAAAGCCTTTGAATATTTATAATGATATTATTATAATCATTATAAGGCATGTTTTGTGCACATTTATATAAACTACCATTCAAAAGATTGGGGTTGATAAGATTTATTAATGTTTTTGAACATAAGAAGTCTCTTTTGCTCACCACGTCTGGTTTTATTTGATCAAAAATACAGTAAAAACAGTAATATTGTAAAAATAATGTTACAATTTTAAATAACTGTTTTTTATTTGAATGTATTTTAAAATGTAATTTATTTATCTGATGCAAATCTGAATTTTCAGCATCATTACTCCAGTCTTCAGTGTCACATGATCCTTCAGAAATCATACTAATTTGCTAATTTGCTGCTCAAGAAACATTTCTTATTATTATCAATGTTGAAAACAGTTGTGATGCTTAATATATATATTTTTTTGTGGAAACAGTGATACATTTCTTTCAGGATTCTTTGATGAATAGAAATTTAAAACAATCAGCATTTATTTGAAATAGAAATATTTTGCAACATTAAAAAATAGAATAGTCTTTACTGTCACTTTTGATTAATTGAATGCATCCTTGCTAAATAAAACTATGAATTTCTTTAAAAAACAAATCTTTCTGACCCCAAACTCTATTTTTTGATAACTAATACTGGATACTGAACTGAATTCATTTAATAGCAATTTTGCAATTATCACAAGATTATTAAAACTGTAGAATTTTCATGAATCTTGCATTAATACATTCTGACTTGAAGAGGTGTCATCTTTTGCATATTTCAACAGGAAGTCTGGATTGACTGTTAATCCGAAATGCTGAGATATATTTAAGATTCATTTACAAAGGCTCATTCACTTTTTCAGAACAATCTTAAATTGAGAGCTCCTGCTATATTGTGTCCATTATAACCTGTGGCATTGAGGGGTCTTTAAATAAAACACTTGGGTTTTGGTGGTCCTGAAGAGCTCTTTAAATAAACTCAAGAGTGTTTGTTGTCTTAGAGGAAATAGAGGATGCACTCCTTTCTTTTGTCCATTCTGAGCTGCTGTCGCTTTCTGTTGTGTTTCCAAACCCTGCTGAGAATGCGACATAAACACAATCACACGTTACAACATTTCAATCACACACACAATATAATACTGGCCGTTATTCACACACACACACACACACACACACACACACATGGACAATGATACTCTGTGAAATCGCACACACATAACAGAATAACCTTCTCAACACACACACACACACACACACAAATAGAGATAAAATGGAGGTAGGAAACAGAGGCTTAGAAAACAATAGGAAGGCCAACGTAAAATCTGAAAGATTATTATTAAAATCTGAAGAAGAAGAAAAACAGAGAGTGAACGAAAACATGGAATTATTGCATTGAAATAGCAGCAATAAATCACAATACATTTTTAGTTTCAAATAAAAATACAAGACACATGATAGTCGCTTCTTAATTTGATTTAAAACAATTGTTAGTGTCTGCAACAAATAGAACTAAATCTTTTACTTGATGTTCTTCATTTTTAGTGCAAACACTGCAATTTCCAGTCCTTTACTTCTCAGTACCTCTGTCTGTGTGTGTGTGTGTGTGTGGGTGTGTGTGTGTGTGTGTGTGTGTGTGTGTGTGTGTGTGTGTGTGTGTGTGCGCGTTTGTGTGTGCGCGCATGTGTGTGTGGGGGTTTAGCAACAGCATTCCTCTCCAGATAAGGGGAGAATGTGAATGCTGCAGTGTTCGTGTGTTCAGTCTGCCTGAAGATGTTTCTTATTCAACAAGTCTCACTCTTTTTAATTCATCAGATTCCTCCAGAAAATAGTTGTTATACTCAGCTGACTATTATTCACTCCTGAAAGATTCCAATTAGAAGCAAAGTAGTTTTTATATTCTGATGTAATAAGAAAACCTTTTTACATTCCACTGAAACCTTTTTATTTTATAGTTCTTTAGAAACCCGCTGATCTGAGGAACCTAAAGAACTTTTTTCATCTCCGTAGAACCCAATGAAAAGAACATTTTTTTGCCAAACCTAAGAACCATCGAAGAATCTTTTATTTTAAGAGTGTTGATATTTTTATTGTCATTGATTTATACCCGTAAACTCACTATTAACCTCTGCTTTTCAATTCTTTCTAGACAGTAAATGCATCTACTGTCAATGTTTAGTCTGAGCATTTAATGAATATTTATTTTGTTAATTTAAAATGCAGTAAATATGCTTCTCTGGTCCATCAGTTTGATTTAGTCTTCCACCTACAGGTCTGGAGATCATGTTTCTGGCTCAGAGAATGAATAACACAGGTTCATCTAGCTAACATGATTGTCCAGAATTATTGTCTTTAACCATTTGCAACATGCTGTTTTTAGGCAAAATACACAGATTTAAATGGACATTCCATATTTTAGAATATTGGTGTATTTTTGGCCTGTTCTGTGATGCTATTCTGAAGAGGCTTCATAATAATTCCTTATTTAAAAAAATAAAAAAAAAACTGAAAAAGCTGTGCAGGGTTATCATCAAACTAAAACTATAACCATAAAAAATGAAACAAAGTAAACGTAAACTGAAATAAAATATAAAACAAGCTTATTTTATTTCAGCTTTATTTTCGTTTAGTTTTACTTGAAATCCTAAAATAGCTAAAAGAATGAATAAACTAAAACTAATACAAATAAATAAAAATAAATAATTAATAATAAAAATGACAAAAACACACAACAAAATTTAAAAAAAGTCTACAATTTCTAAAAATACAATAAAATACAAAAAAAAAAAAAAACACTGCAATGGTACACTCTCAGAAGAAAATTAACAAAAGCTGTCACTGGGCCGATATCCTTTCAAAAAGGTACTATTATGTAACTTTAAGATGCTAATGTGCATCATTTAGAGGTAAATAAGGTACAAAGGTGTATCTTTTGAAAAAAGACCAGCTGAAAGTGTACAGTCATGGTATCAGTTAGTAATACCATAGTACTTTGATATATATGCCTATTCCAAAATACCATATTCACAAAAGCTTTAGTGATCCCATGGTATGTTTTGTAAGTGACATGACATACTGACTGACTGTAATAAAGCCCCTGAGGCAGGATGCTGCAGTATTAATACCATCATCACTTCCTCTGTCTGTGCTGATGGATTGTTTCCACTTCACACTATTACCTGAACAGGTGTGTTCACACACACATATCACACCCATACATACGCCGGATGTGAACCCTCTGAAGACAAACATATGCAGTGTGTGTCTGACAGTTTGAAAGATGTTTAGGATGGTTTGTGTGCATCTCAATCTACAACCAGTTTCTCTAGTGGTGTTCAGTAAAGCATATACCATACTTGCAGACAGTGTGTAGAATGCATTTGTGTGTGTGTGTGTGTGTGTGTGTGTGTGTGTGTAATACACTGATGATTTCAAAAGTTTGGGGTTGCTTATTTTTTAATGTTTCCAAGTATTTTAGATTGATTAAGGCTGCATTTATTAATACAGAAAAATACAGTAAAATCAATAATATTTTAAAATATTATTACAGCTTCAAATAACAGTTTTATTTTTTTATATATTTTAAAATATAATTTATTCCTGTGATGCAAAGCTGAATTTTCAGCATCATTTTCAATCTTCAGTGTCACATGATCCTCCAGAAATCATTCGAATATGCTGATTTTCTGCTTAAGATTTTTGTTATTATTATTAGCATCAGTGTTGAAAATAGTTGTGCTGCTTTATATATTTGTGGAAACCATGATATTCTTCATGATTTTTTTCAGCATTATTTGATGAATGGAAAGTTCAAAGAACAGCATTTAAAAAAAAAAAAGAAATCTTTTGTAACCCTATAAATGCCTTTATTGTCACTTTTGATCAGTTTCATCAAGTGTCCTTGATGAATAAAAATATTAATTTCTAAATAAATAAACCTGACCCTCAACTGACATTAACAGTTTGATAATTAAACCTGCCATGATTTTTAACATTTCCTTCAAGATTTACTTCAGAACCGGCAAAGACATTCGAACACACACACACACACACATACACATACACACACACAAAATCGTCTGCCTCATGAAAAAAAATGATAAAAAAAAAATGTAGTCAATGTTTGCATCATTTATGATTTATTTTATCGACCCGCGACCCTCCCGCAA
>NW_015537939.1:3974049-3982732 GCF_001515605.1 Sinocyclocheilus anshuiensis | reverse complement strand
CCCATAACGTGATAAATACCAGGTACACACACACACACACACACACACACACACACACACACAAGTATGTCATGAAAAATATATATTTTAAATGAATGACAGATACTTCTCAATTTAAACTTGAAGCCATGTGAAAAAAGCAGCATATTAACATTTGCATATTGTCTGTTATTGCAACATGCATTCTATTTATAATGTTTGAAAGTCAACAAGAAATGAAAATTGACCATGTTAATTTTCTTTATGCATGTTTCTGGTTATATCTTAATCATTTATTTGATCATGTTATTACATGGGCATGTCAATACACACACACACACACACACACACACACACACACACACATATATATATATATATATATATATATATATATATGCATGCATATGTGTGTGTGTGTATACACACAGAAGTAAACGTCTATATTGAGCAGTAATATAATATATAGTGTAAACAGTAAACAGCTATATTGAGCAGTGAGCAGTACACTAAAACTGAATTTTAAATGTAGCTTCTGTCCTCTGTGGTCTGTTTGTGAGTTTTACTTCCACATTCACACAGCTGGACATTTGTGTCCTTCTGGGTCAAAATCTCAAATTCCTGCAACACAAAAAGAGGCGGGTTTATTCAACAAAGATAAAACGGAGAGAGAAATAGCAGCAAGAATAAAGCCTGTGTTGTGTAAGTCTGGGGCAGCGGGCAGGTATTATCGCCGATAAATGAGGGTTACAAAATATATAAAGCGCTGACAGGGAAGTGTTGTGGCGTTCAAGTGTGGTTGTGAATGTGTGCGCGTCTGTGTGTGATTTCAGAGTCAACAGCTACTGCTGAGAAATGGACAAGGGTCTTGTTTTACTCATAATCTTTTCAGAGCAAAGCTTTTTCTCTGTTCCATATAATAGCCCACACTGGGGTGCCAAGGGCATCTGACACTCTCCAAAAGCGGCCTCACACAGCACTTATGGCGATGCTGCCGAGGACAAGCTGATAAATGCTAGTACGCTAGTAATGGTAGTAAGTCGCAGGTTCAGTATTCAAAAGGGAAGTTTGTTTTTCTGAAAGTCCTTACTGTAGCACTTAGTATCATTGATTGATTTTGTTTATATATTTTCTTTGGGCTTTTTGTCAATTTAATTGATAAACCTTTTTTTCTTTACCTGTTTTTTCTTGTGAAAGTCATGTGGAAATAATGTAGCTATTAAAGGAATAGTTCAGTCACAAATATATTTGCTGAAAATGTACTCACCCTCAGGCAATCCAAGATGTAGATGAGTTTGTTTCTTCATCGAAACAAGAAATTTGCTCACCAATGCAGTGAATGGGTGCCGTCAGAATGAGAGTCAAAACAGCTGATAAAAACATCACAATCCATAAGTAATCCACACCATTCCAGCCCATCAGTTAACATCTTGCGAAGTGAAAAAATATGTGTTTGAATGAAACAAATCCAACTTCGAACCATTGCTACCAAACAAAATATGAGGGTTTTATTCATAATAACGCTTCTTTCAGTGAAAATGTCCACCCCTTGTTGTCCTCTCACATCAAAATCAATTTATTTAGAACTGTTTTAGACTGTTTTTTCTTGCTTGGTCTGTGCGTATTTTTCTCCTGATTCAGATGAGACCACTTTTTCACTGGAGAAAGCAATATTATAAATTATAGCAAATATTGATAGATTTATTATAATATGATAGATTTGTTCCTTACAAACACTATTTTTTGCTGTTGATTGATGGACTGGAGTGGTGTGGATTACTTGTGGATTATTGTGATGTTTTTATCAGCTGTTTGGACTCTCATTCTGATGGCACCCATTCACCGCAGAGGATCCACTGATGCAATGTTGAATTCGTCCAATCTGTTCTGATGAAGAAACAAACTCATCTAAATCTTGAATGGCCTGAGGGTGAGGAAATTTTCAGCAAATTTCTGGGTGAACTATTCCTTTAATGTTTACGTATGGTACATTGTTTCATATTATTTTCTTACTCATTTTTATTTATTTATTTGCTGAATTATTTGCATTCCAAATACAGTTTTAATGAGAATGATGCTTCTGGGTGACTAGTTTAGGACTAGGAAATATGGGCATTTTAACGCTGTTGGTTGGAGCATGTGCATCTCCCCTGATGATCTACCATTTACAATGCGTCATTTTGTGGTGTTTTCAGAGAGTACATTCTGGTTGTCCAGTTTTGCGGTAGCACTTGAAATGTTGTTGTAACGTTATTTCTGAACGTATGAGCACTTTCATGCTATCGTTTGATCGTACCTTGATTCTCCACAGTAATGGCAAGCATTGCTAACAATAGTTTGCAGCAGGTTCATGCACTTCAAGTCAAATAAAACCGTGTTTCTATGTTTATTCATGAAAGCAGCTGTAAATGCAGAAAGGTTTTTTCTCTTCAAGATTGAAATGACTTGCTTCAGAAGAGCTTTAGTCTGAAGCTTTTTCTTTAACTATCATCAAAACATTCACTAGCTTTAGCTACTTCAAATAAGCTAGCATTACTTTTTATTCGTTTTTTTTTTCAAACGACAAGGATAAAGGATAGATAAAAAATGAAAATATCACCATTTACTCACCCTCATGTCATTTCAAACCCATATGTGTTTATTTCTCTTTTGCATTTTGAGTGAACTATATTTGATTTTTAATGACACTAGTTGCTTGCGACTAGTAATCAGCTGATTACATAACTACAAAAATGAGTTCTTTAGATTTGAAATGATGAATGGTGAAGTGGTATTTAATAACATTCACCTCAGTATTGCTTTCCTCCATTTGCATAGAAAGCTTTACATGCGTGTTTTTGTCGATCGTGTGGCACATCGTGTACCTGCGTATCTACAGCAACAGCCAGACTCCAGCTTCCTTCACTGTGTGCAGAATGTGCCGTACCATCTCTCGTCATGGCAACAGGAGCGTGGCATAAAGGGAGTGATAGAGCTGCCGTCCAATTCTATGCGCTTTAAAAAATAACAAGTGCGTTCCTGCTGCAATTAACTGTTTTGCCCCGAGAGGGTCCTGACTCCTGAGGGGTCACGAATCTAGTATGCAACAGTGAGCTGAAAGTTGTTTCTGTAGAATTATATCATCCACATAATTGGCAATTTTCAATTCAATTCCACCTGCTAAATTGGAGCATGAATATGCACAATAGCGGCCAGCTATTGAATGAAGACTGAATCACATCTCTGCTAACCTGAATGATGGTTCAGTCCATTCTGTTCCATTTTTATACAGTAACTCAATGCTATTGTGTTGGCGGTAGAAAACTTGCAGCTCTCTGGAAATTTTGTGTGGGTGAGGCTCCTTTTAAACGCGTCTGAATGTACTGTATGTGTGTAGCACAATGACCTATTCACATTGTATTGCACCGAACATGAAAATATGTTTGTATATGTATGAGTACTTATTTATTTATACATGAAAATGTAAGAAAGAAATGTAAAAAATAGGATCTCTTAATAATATCCAGTTTTTTTCCTAGAAAGCAGAAAGAGACTCATAAGAAAAATAATTTTTGTCTCCTCTAGAGATTTAGAAGAGACTCAAATTTATTTCAAGAACTAAATAAATAAACATAAAATACTTCTCATCAAATAATCTTTTCCTTTCATATTTATATACCTCTATACTTTTATATTATATAATTGTCTCATCACTGACGAGCTGCGCTAAACCACGTTCATATTCGCGCGATTTTTTGCGCTGCTCATCAGTGAACAACGGCTCTGTGTAGTTAATGCTGCTCAATGTGAAAGCACGCAGGTGATGGAGATTTACCGCTGATTACAGACCGGCTTTCTGACAAGATGCGCGTTAAATATCGCATGCGATTAATCGTGCAGCCCTAGTCTGAATGTACTGTATGTGTGTAGCACAATCACCTATTCACATTGTATTGCACCGAACATGAAAATATGTTTGTATATGTATGAGTACTTATTTATTTATACATGAAAATGTAAGAAAGAAATGTAAAAAATAGGATCTCTTAATAATATCCAGTTTTTTTCCTAGAAAGCAGAAAGAGACTCATAAGAAAAATAATTTTTGTCTCCTCTAGAGATTTAGAAGAGACTCAAATTTATTTCAAGAACTAAATAAATAAACATAAAATACTTCTCATCAAATAATCTTTTCCTTTCATATTTATATACCTCTATACTTTTATATTATATAATTGTCTCATTTGTTTGTATCTATTTATTTGATCATTTATAGAGAAACAACTGAGATTCACTAATTAAATCAAATATAACTAATATAAAAAATATAAATATGATGCAATTAATAATAATAATAATATTTTTTATTTATATAGCGCCTTTCCAAAACCCAAGGTCAAGGTCAATTGTAAGTAAATATTAAATAGTATTAAATCAAATATAACTAATATAAAATATATAAATATGATGCAATTAATAACAATAATAATAATAATTTTAATTTATATAGCGCCTTTCCAAAACCCAAGGTCAATTATAAGTAAATATTAAATAGTATTAAATAATAAAAAATATCAATAAATATAGCTTAAGTTTCCTGAGCTATGAAAGAGCAGCTTTTGAGCAATAATATTTTACACAAAATAAAAATATAATAAAATCATTTTCATCATTTCATTTAAAAACTGAGACTTAATATCTTCTGATTTTTTCATTAAAAATATCTCCTCTAGAGTTGATTTTCAGTCAAAAAGCAAATAAAACACTTCTCATCATATAGACTTTTTTTAATTTATAGAGAAACAACTCAGATTCACTTAATAAATTATATAAATAATATAAAAATATACATATGATAAATATCAATAAATATTATATATAATTCATATAATCAATATTATTTTAGAATTAATAAAACAGTGTAAAAATCTACATATATAATGCATAATATCAAAATATTTGGAAACCATTTTGTCTACTTTCATATTTACTTTCTTTCTGCTCCACAGGTGGGAGATCAGATGAAGTTGCTGCATAACTGCTGGAGTGAGCTGCTTGTGCTGGACTACATCGCCAGACAGTTGCATCATGGGAAAGAGGACAGTGTGCTTCTCATTACTGGACAGGAGGTAACACACACACTCAAAACAGACACAATATAGGCACAAATATACACTTGATGTGTTGATTTCATCTAGTATATGTCTATGCGTGTGTCAGGTTGAGCTTGCGTCTTTACTGGCCCAGGCAGGGGTCAATCTGAGCGGGATGATACAGAGAGGTCAGGAGCTGGTGCACCGTCTACAGGAGCTTCAACTGGACCGCAGAGAAACCGCCTGCCTCAAATACCTCATCCTCTTCAACCCTGGTGAGAATATCAACTTAAACCTCAGTTACACTTCAAAATGGAGAGAATTGACTTTGTTTTGCAAATAGGCCAATTTTAGGGTTTAGTGTTCTTGAATAAAACTAAAGAGTTAAAGGGATAGTTCACCCAAAAATGACAATTCTGCATTCTACAGTTGGTGGTTGCCATTGACTTCCATAGTATTTTTTTTCCTACTATGGAAGTCAATGACAACCACCAACTGTTTGATTACCAGCAATCTTCAAAATATCTTCTTTTATGTTCAACATAAGAAAGCAACTCATACAGGTTTGGAACGACATGAGGGTGAGTAAATGACAGAATTTTCATTTTTGGGTGAACTATCCCTTTAATGTGATTATTAAACTTGGGGAAAAATACTGGGAGATATAATTGTCTGCACATATCATGTTAGTCTAGTGTTTTGTTTTTGCACGAAATGCATTCATAATTCAGTTCTACAGTTTTTCTGATCTTTTGTCTTTTTAACTAGTGTTACTGTAAGACTTCCATATGTTAATGAGCTTTGATATGATTGGCTGATGTCTTTCCATGTGAATTATTAGGTTTGCATGCACAGGTATATATTCTACAGGTTAAAAGTTTGGGGATTTATTATTATTATTTTTTTTTTAATTATTACAATTTAAAAGAACTGTTTTCTAATTGAATTTATTTTAAAATGTATTCCTGTGATGCAAAGCTGAATTTTCAGCATCATTACTCCAGTCTTCAGTGTCACGTGATCCTTCAGAAATCATTCTAATATGCTGATTTGCTGATCAAGAATAACTTTACTATTAACATTACTATCAATGTTGCGAACAGTTGCGCTGCTTAATATTTTCCCGAAAACTGAGATACTTTTTTCAAGGTTCTTTGATGAATGAAATATTAAAAACAGCATTTATTTCAAATAGAAATCTTTTGTAACATTATAAATGTCTATACATTCACTTTTGCTCAGTTTAATGTGTCCTTGATGACTAAAAGAAAAAGAAAAAGACTGACCCCCAAAACCTTTGAACTGTAGTCTGTGAATGTGCTTTTGTTTGTGACCTTATAACCAAGATGATTTTTGCAGTTTATATTTTCCATAGTAAACTGTAAAACTTTTTATTTCAGAAAACCAAAAAAGTGTCACATTTAATTCAAGACTTTTGATTAACCTTGTGTCAAATCGCCTAAGATTGTGTCCTAAAATTTCGTTAGCGTTTTAAATGTTTTGCGATTGGCTGACGGAATGATAACAGTTATGAGCACGCATCATTCGATAGGATGATCATATTTATTTCAATAATATTTCCCTTAATAAGTACCGCTAAAGTGTTTTGATGAGTTTTAGCTCTTAACTAATTCCAGAGGCCAAAACGACTTCTCCTTAATGAGGAAGAGGTGTGAAATGTCCTCTCTTTCTGTGTCTGTCTGCCTCCGTTCAGCAGTGCTGCTGCTGATGATTTAATAGTTTAATATAAAAGACATTTTCTTATTCTTATTTCTCATCCGCGTCTTATTGAGCGTATCTATATGTCCTCCACCGGGGTTTGACCTAGGCTAATTAACTTCTCAAAAGATGAATATTGCATTGATTTCGAGCCCCGCTAACGAGGACGCGCGTGTATCGCGCTGTTTGTCGTGAGTGGCAGCGTGCTTTGTGTGGCGCAGGGCGCGTGGTAACTGGGTAATGGGCTTAATTAAAATGAAAGGCTGCTGAATCGCTCCTATTTACAATAATTGGCAGGGAGCCAGACCCCATATCCGCTCGCAGATGCACACACGCCGTCTATAGCGAGACTCCGGCTCAAAAGAAGTTTAATGGATTGACCCCATATTGGTCCGCGGCCCTCTCTTTCTCAGCTTCAGGAGAAAATGCTCCTTTATTGTTCGCGTTCGCTTAAGTGAGAGCAATTTAGCGCCGACAAAAGCTGCTTTTCATAATAAGAGTGCCTGACGGCTGTGTGTGTGTGTGTATATATATATGTGTGTGTGTGTGTGTGTGTGTGTGTGTGTGTGTGTGTGAGAGAGTGAGTGTTTGTATTTGTGTTTGTGTGCATTCAGAAAGTGCTTGAAAACCCATTTTCTACTCATGCTGTCTTTATTGAGACTATGTTGGTGCATCTCTGTGTTATTTTAGTACCATTGATATACTGTTATAGTTTTTGTTCATATTTTGAATTAGATTATATTTTCATATTTTCTGTTTTCACTTTAGTTTTAGTTCAAGTTTTGATAATTGACTGTTGTTTTTTTGACATTTTTATTAGTTGTTGTTTTGTTTAAAAATATGTATAGTATTTATAAATTTGATTTAGTTTTAGTTAGGCTCTTTTGCTTCAAACTCAAAATAGCAACTAGCTGAAATGAGCTAAAATGTTCATTGTTATGTCGATATAGGCTAGTTTTTAATAATGTTTATTTATGAATCATTATTAATCATTTTTGTTATTTTAGTATAGGCCTAAACAAAAATCAGCAATGTTACATTGAAAACTAACTAAAATTGTTATTAGTTTTTAAAAATATGTCTACATAGTATTTATTCATTTTCATTAATTAGTTTTAGTTCATTTAGTTTTAGTTATTTTAGTACTTCAACTTAAACTAAACAAAAATGAAATATGTTGCATTGGCAACTAGCTGAAATTGTTATTACATATGCCAACATATATAAAATATATATTTTATTTATTAGTTTTTGTTTATTTATTATTAAACTAAACCAAAAATTAGAAATATTGATTTTGCATCTGATTATTATTATTATTATTATATATTTTTATATATTCTTATTTTATTATTATTTTTGTCAGTTTTAGCTTATTTAGTTTCAGTTATTTTAGTACTTCAACTCAAAATGAAATGAAAATAAGTAATGTTGCTTTGGCAACTAGCTGAAATAAAGTTATTTCAGTTAACATTTTTTAATTAATATTTTGTGTACAATTTATAAATATGTATATTTTCTTTCTATATTTACATTATAAGTAATGTAAATGTTTTTATGGTTTTAGTTTTAGTTAATAACCCTGCTGCCCTGCTCTCTCTAACTGCAGATGTGAAGCTGTTGGAAAACCAGCCTTACGTGGAGAGCATGTACGAGCAGGTGAACGCTGCGCTGTTGGAGTACACACTCTGTGCGTATCCGCAATTCCCGGACAGGTTTAGCCAGATTCTGCTGCGCCTTCCTGAGCTCAGAGCACTCAGCACACAAGCTGAAGACTACCTGTGCTACAAACACCTGAGCGGAGAGGTGCCGTGCAACAATCTCCTCATAGAAATGCTGCATGCCAAGAGAACCTGCATCTGACACACACACACACACACAGTCACACACACACACACACACACACACACACA
>NW_015537939.1:3970111-3972972 GCF_001515605.1 Sinocyclocheilus anshuiensis | reverse complement strand
GTGCGTTCTTTCACAAGGTGTTTGTGAGAGAGAGCAGGATTTCGCTCCTGTGCTCTCCTTTCCATGCTTTTTTCCCCTTCTTTCTGTCTCTTTGTGGTTTGCTCAGTAAACACTTGTGTCCTACACATGCAGTTCATCATATCGAGACAAAGCTGCTGAATCTCACTGTGAGCAGGCCAGATTAAATGCACGCTTTCGCTTGAAATTCACTCTCTTCAGGGTTTCTCCTCTGCTTGACTTGATCGTCTCCACCCAGGCTTGATTTGAATGCTCTTTAACACACACACACACACACACACACACACACATTTCCAGGCCCGATTCCTTTGCAGATGACACTGTTATTGACTAGATGTTCTGCAGCACACAGAAAACCTCATCAACCATGCCACTGTGTTTCTGAAAGGAAAGAGGGGAGATGTCAGTGTTATTGACTGTGCTGCGGTGATGACGTATTTTTGTAGGCCAAACAAGAAGTCAGCATCACCCTGGTTCCTTTGACAAAAACCCAATACAATTTTTCTATTGGTTTTTGCAGAAAATAAGCTCTGTGATTCTTACACATTTTATTCACAAATGAACAACAGTTTGAAGCCCAAATACAATCACTTGAAGTAAAAAGCTAAACGCAGTCTATGCACAAGCTACATGACTTCAGCTCTTTCAGTCCTTACTTTAAAAAACATTTTCCTTGAAAGTTAGAATACTTTGCAAGAGTGCAGTTACAAACACAGTGAGGCTGTGAAAGCGGCTAGTGAGTAGATGAGTTAACTTGCTCGATGTGATGACCTTGAATGTCCTCAACAATCTCTGTAGTCCCATTTAGCAAATAGTTAGCCAGCAACTTTTTCAATCAAAAGGGTATTTTATGTTGTAGAATAAAACATGAAAATATATTGAGCTTGTGTTCAATACAGACTTTATTTCAGGCATTCATCCAAAAACCCATTTAAAAACCCATTTACTTCAGAATGATGGAACCGAAAATGCTACGTAAAATGCTTGTTTCCAGGATTTGACCTACAAAAATACTCATCTCTTCAGCACTCTATTTAAAAAAGCAACAGATTGTGCCTTCCCTCTCAACACACACGCACACACCAAGAAGCACTTATTCTTTTTTTTTTTTTTTAATCAGTAATCAAAAGATAAGGTGAGGCACAGTCACAGCCAAGAACCGCCCACTTAGGCTACGTTTACACGACAATGATGTAGTCAAAAACGGAAACGTTTTTCCCTTGCGTTTTTAAAAAGTTTCATATATACACGACAACGTTTTCAAAACGATTCGCGTTTACACATATCCGCAAAAACGCTGTATTACGTATGCCAGGCCAGTAGTTGGCGTTGTCACCTTGTTAGTAAACAGTACCTGTAGGGAAGTGACGATTAAATGTTGTATATGATGCGTCTCCGCTGTTGGTTGTAATATTGGTGAAGTAAATCCACACTTTGCTGAAGAAGCGTTAGCAAACTCTTGAGCAGCAACAACAGTACCATATACTCCGCCATTGTTGTATATATTTGTTCGCGCTTGCCTTTAAAATCGACACGTACTGAGTATGTCTACATACCTAACACATACTACGCACGCGCATGACATCACCGTTTTCAAAGATTCATGTTTTGGGTGTTTACATTGAAACGATAACGGTGGCATTTTCAAAAACTTGCACTTTGAAACCTGTTTTCAAAAATATGCGTTTTCAGGCCCCAAAACGCCGTTGTCGTGTAAATGAACAGGCAAAACGCATAAAATGTTTCCCGTTTTTGGCTGAAAACATTGTCGTGCAAACGGCCCCTTAGACAGGAAGCGGCAACATGTCTGTCATGACAAATGAGGTATTTCAATAATTACAAACTAAAGCACAAATGAAACGATAAGTTGAAATCTAATGATTTCCTCAAAAGGGGCCAGTAAACGAGCTAAGCAACCTTCATTAACATTCCCTTTTTAAGATGGAAAGCGAGAGGGAGAAAGAAAGAAAGAGGGAAGGCCTCAATCAACACAAAGCACACCCATAATAGCTCTGCCATAAAACCTAGTGAGCTGCCTACTTAGACAGCATCATATACGCTTCTTATGATATGTAATCTCAAGGCAGCACACTTTTGAACAGAGCTCTTTATGCCTGTATTTATCAGTCACTGCACACTTAAACACCAGAAGACTGTGCGTTTAAAAAGAGCTGAGCGTGTGTGCATATGCTGAGGAAAGGGGAGGTTAGGACTTGCAATTCTGCCTTAACACTAACACTGCTGATTCTGTGAAGCTGAGAGAATCAATGGGCATAAATAACTATTCAGATGTGTTTGTGTCTCTATGCGTTCTAATGTGTGAGTGTGTAAGAGAGTGTTTGTGTGTGTGCGACTCTTATGAAATGTCATCTCAATATTAAGCCCCTCTCAAGCTTAGGCCAAGCTGATTATGATATCTCAGCATGTTTCATTTTTGTATAGTGGAGTGTCTGATTGGTCAAGTTCTCTTTCATGTAACATGTTTGTGTTAATGACATTTGTTATGAATGTGCTTAACTGTGTTGTTTCAAATTAATAAATACAAATTATTTAAACCAGATATTAGTTTCCCAGGGCGTGGGTTTGATTTTGGCATTGGTGGGGACATTTAATTGTTTGATCAAAATTATTGCTAGGGATAATTTAGTGGTCGCTGGATATTGGTAGGGACATGTCAGCGTCCTTACTAAATTCTACGCCCTTGTGTTTCTGAAAGAAGTCCCTTCTGCTCAACAAGGCTGCATTTATTTGATCAAAAATACATCCATTCTTCATTACTCCAGTCTTCAGTGTCACATGATCTTCAGAAATCATTCTAATATGCTGATTTGCTGCTCAAGAAA
>NW_015537939.1:3969327-3969549 GCF_001515605.1 Sinocyclocheilus anshuiensis | reverse complement strand
CACACTTTGCTGAAGAAGCGTTAGCAAACTCTTGAGCAGCAACAACAGTACCATATACTCCGCCATTGTTGTATATATTTGTTCGCGCTTGCCTTTAAAATCGACACGTACTGAGTATGTCTACATACCTAACACATACTACGCACGCGCATGACATCACCGTTTTCAAAGATTCATGTTTTGGGTGTTTACACGGAAACGACAACGGTGGCGTTTTCAAAA